>NC_135775.1:19583725-19744791 GCF_028453695.1 Augochlora pura | reverse complement strand
GTCGGGTAATTTCTCCAGATAGGAGCGCGCCTGAGACGTTTCTATTTGTGTTTCGTCGTTGTCTTGTCAGTTGCAACGCGATACGCGAGCGCAGAAATAGCGTTCGGTTTAATATCGTCGAAGATAAGCGATTTCGAAAAACAGGTCCGTAAATAATGGTAGACGCGATTGTTTGCACAACGACGACGTCTAAACAAAGCTAATAATCCAATGCAGTGGCGGATGCAATTATAAGCTCGATCAGAAAAAGTTATTTACTATCGAAACTTTTGCGAGTTGTATCAATGATTGCACAAATTGAGAATGGTTGTTTACGTTGATTAGCGTCGTGGAGGATTTATGTTGCTGCAAATAGAATTATTGATTATATTTTATATCGAGTAGTATGATATAACAAATTAGTTTGTAACATTTCAATTGTTTTTAATGATGCATAAGCGAGTTCTTTTTGCGTACTTGCATTTAGTATGACATTCTACTGAATTGAATGTTTACTATGTAATTGATAATAGAAGATTTTGTAATTGTCAAATAAAAGTGTACGTTTTGCAAGTACAGTAGGGTACCTATAATGAACGAATGCTGCAGTGAACAGTTTTTCTCATTGAATCAAAGTGCTGTAACGAACGATTATGGTATGACGAACGTAGTTGCAATAAAAGCAGAATTTAGGACTTCTTCGACCTCGACTTTAGTATTTTTTATATTTTTTAATATTTTTTATATAATTGGTAATAATATTTGGTAATATAGATATCAATACATATCTATATGAAAACAATGTTCACAATGTTTATGAAAAACATAAAATAGATCGATCATTCATGTTTTAGAAACATAAAATAAATTAAAAATATTTAGAAAACATATAGACTGACAAATAGAAAATATTTTAGAAAAATTAGGTAAATTACAAATACTTTTTAAATATTAAGTAGACTGAAAATATTTTACAAACATTAAGTATAAAATAAATTGTACGTATTTTAGAAACACTAAATAGATCGAGAATATTTTATAAAATAATAGCACAGTTCGAATATAAATTAAGATTCTCCAGATCTACGAACAAATTAATTATGAATTATTGTTAATGTTTTACAGAGGCTCGCTCTCTTCGCGGTAGACATCCAACAAAGATGTTTCAGCGTAAGTCCGTTGAGCTTCGCCGCCGCGAAAGTGGCAATGTCAAAATTCGACAAAACTTCTTACCTTCCGTACGACAAATTGGAGGCGAACCTGAAGGTTGTGAAAAAAAGGTAACTATACCCTTTAATAAATACCTCTCTACAATGTAGTCTGTTCAATGATTAATACAACACGGATTGACGATATTTCTGCAATTGTTTCAGGTTAACCCGACCATTAACGCTCTCCGAGAAAGTTTTGTACTCCCATCTTGACGAGCCCGATAAACAAGACATTGTCCGAGGAACAAGCTACCTTAGGTTACGGCCGGACCGTGTGGCTATGCAGGATGCCACTGCTCAGATGGCTATGTTGCAGTTTATCAGCTCAGGCATGCTATCTTCTACCGCATAACTCAATCTTCACACGTTCCTCCGGAAGAAGCTCACTGATTTTCTATTTTAAACGCTGCCAAATTCGTCTGCGATTTCAGCGTCTTGTAACGCAATTTGTTTGCGAGTTAACAAGACTTTAGCTTAGTTTAGTTAACTTTGAAATTATTACTCTATATTGATCGCGAATTGATAGAGTTTTCAAAAATGTTTCAATCTCATAAATACCATAATTTGCCATAGTCTTTTTAGCATTTCTATAGAGGTATTCGACTTGCTAGTTTTTAAACGTTCCATAAAAATAATCGAGTAAACAATATCGACCCAAAACGAATAGAAATCAGAAGATGATCTTCTTCCTCTAATTTTCGAGGAGCGTATGGCATTAAAGACCGTTTCACAAATTTCTCTAACAATTGAATGACTTCACAGGACTACCAAAAGTCGCCGTTCCATCCACCATCCACTGCGATCACTTGATCGAGGCTCAAATCGGCGGCGATGAGGATTTGAAACGCGCTAAGGACATCAACAAGGAGGTGTACAACTTCTTGAAAACCGCAGGTGCCAAGTACGGCGTCGGTTTCTGGAACCCCGGCTCCGGTATCATTCATCAAATCATCCTCGAAAATTATGCGTTCCCGGGCCTGCTCATGATCGGTACCGACTCGCACACACCTAATGGCGGAGGTCTGGGCTGCCTCTGCATCGGTGTCGGTGGTGCTGACGCTGTCGACGTGATGGCCAACATCCCATGGGAATTGAAATGCCCTAAGGTGATCGGAGTCAAGCTGACCGGCGAGTTGAAGGGCTGGACCAGCCCCAAGGACATCATCCTGAAGGTGGCCGGCATCCTCACAGTGAAAGGAGGTACCGGAGCCATCGTCGAGTACTTCGGACCGGGTGTAGACAGCATCAGCTGCACCGGTATGGCTACCATCTGCAACATGGGTGCCGAAATCGGCGCCACCACCTCCATCTTCCCCTACAACTTCCGCATGCAAGATTACCTGAGGGCTACCGGTCGCTCGGAGATCGCCGATGCCGCGGATTTGCACAGAACCAGTCTCCTAACTGCGGACAAGAATGCTAAATACGACCAGATCATCGAATTGGACCTATCCACCTTGGAACCCCATGTCAACGGACCCTTCACCCCTGACCTCGCCCACCCGATCTCGAAATTGGGTAAGTGAAGCGCTGGCTTTCGATCGGTGTGCACTTGAAAACGTTGCCTCAGGTGTCGGGACCGTTTGTTTGCGACGCAGGCTGTCGCAATCAGCTCAGAAACGGATTGAGCAAGCATAGAGCAACTTCAGACGGCTAAGATTATGAGCCGTTCGCGTCCAATTGGGGGAAGGAAAGAAGAAAGACGTGATTCCCTTGTTATTATTGCTAAATCGTCCGCGTGACCACCGGTCACGTTACGACGCGAATGCGTTTCGAAATGCACATCAGGAAAATGCTAGACTAATATTGGCCTTGGTACTATATTTAGCGAGCGAATCGCTTTGTTTTTAAATCGACTTGATCTTTTAAGAGTTTCGAATAGCGACAGATGTTTGAACAGCGATAAAACTGACATTAAAATCTAGTTTTGCTTTGTTCGACTTTGAAGGCGAAGAATATGAACATCGTTTTAATTAAAAGTAGAATGACTTTCAAACCAAAACATGTTGCATTGGTCCAATCTTGCAGACAAACTTGAATACTCTTTAACGTAAATAGTTTAATTCTAGCGAATTAAGCTGTTGAATTTTGACTTAATACAGTTTGAGAAATTGAATACAAACTTTAATTGATCTTCGAATCAAGTGATCGATATTCAAACAGTACTACATCTGTCTTGAAAAGAATTATAGAAGACCTTGGAACGACCTTAACCGCTCGAAACGTCGCGATAACAATTTCATGCGACTATTTCGTTCAAAGATGCAGCCTTTAAATATCAGACAGAGTTGCATCTATTTTCTCGGCGGTTTATGAATTGCTGAAGATTTTTGCGGGAGCGTTACAATAATTTTGTCAATGATTGCGATTAGGTTCAACTGCCAAGCAGAACGGTTGGCCGAACGAGATCAAGGTCGGCCTGATCGGTTCCTGCACGAACAGCTCTTACGAGGACATGGGCCGTTGCGCGAACATCGCTAAACAGGCTCTGGATCACGGATTGAAGTCGACGTCGGCGTTCAACGTTACACCTGGATCCGAACAGATCCGCGCCACCATCGAACGTGACGGAATCGTGAGTACCTTTTCAGTATGCCAATAGCGCTACCCAAGCCGTGTTAGAAAGCTCGTAGGCAATTCGAGTTTTCGCCACTCTGTGTGCCTGATTCCGTGCCAAGCGTTGGTACACGACGCTACAAGCGGCCACCAGCCCGACCCACGCCAAATTCTTAATTTGGAACGGATCGATGTATTTTGACTTTTGACAATGTGAAATGGAAAAGTAGGCACCCGAGAAATTGCACGGAACGGTCGCGAAAGATTTATTTATATTTTGTTTGCCCCTTATTTATACGCGGTCTAATTGTGTCAATGGTCGAGCACTTTCTGAATGCGAGCGCGTACTTTTCGATGATATAACTTTGTTATAGCATCGAGATTGTTATTCGACTGTGAATATATATGCGAATTGTCATTTTCGTACGACAGTATATAGCAATTAAAATTCGAGTCGTCTATGAATATATTACCTGTTGTTGACTGCGGAGTTTTATGCAGAATAAGAATTGTCCAATTGAAACGAAGAAAATGTCCATTCTGTTTTAATTATTTTAATGTCTGTAAAATATAAAAATGTTAAATTCTTTCATTAGAATTTCATTCTTCTCAAAAGTGCATAAAATCCGTACTCGACTCATTACAAAATTAAAGTAAAAATATTATTGAATATTGTTCACTTCAACGTTTTCTTGCATTTTGACAATCCTTGTGATTTTTGTACACCGCGTTGAAGACTTTACGATGACGAGTCCGATGGAAATTTTCGAATACAAACTTCGATTCGATACTTCTATAATCACGAACAATTCGGTGTGAAGTCCAATCTAAATATGAATCAACCGCAATCTATGATGAATCAGCTTTAAATACCTTATCAGACCCACAATTGTGATAACTTATTTGACTGGCAGGCTCTCGTGATTCACGGTGCAAACAACGATGTTCATTTGCAATCTAAATTCAAGTACTTAAAATTAATCACCCGCGAAAGATAATGTCGACGATGATAAAATGCATGACCTACACAGAAATGTCTCAAGTGAACCAAGATAATTTGCAGAATGTATAATAAACGATGCGACGATAATCTTAAAGAAGATATTGTCATTTAATATGAAAATTAAATGCATTCATTTATGGATGACAGATATTTCAAAAATGTCGAGCTGGAATTGCTGTTAGGACTTATTTAGAGATAAAAGATATTCTGTTAAATAAATTATTAGAGATAATGGAAAATTGTTCCTTCTAGGCAAAAACCTTGAGAGAATTCGGAGGAACCGTGTTGGCGAACGCCTGCGGACCCTGCATCGGTCAATGGGATCGTAAGGACATCAAGAAGGGCGACAAGAACACCATCGTCACATCGTACAACCGTAACTTCACAGGACGTAACGACGCGAACCCGGCCACCCACGCCTTCGTCACCAGTCCCGAACTGGTCACGGCTCTGTCCATCGCTGGCCGATTGGACTTCAATCCTGT
The DNA here is from genome assembly GCF_028453695.1 of Augochlora pura. Lineage (NCBI taxonomy): Eukaryota > Metazoa > Arthropoda > Insecta > Hymenoptera > Halictidae > Augochlora > Augochlora pura. Next base: position 19,739,557 of record NC_135775.1, on the reverse strand, counting down.
CACCGATAAACTGAAGGGCAAGGACGGCAAAGAGTTCCTTCTGAAGGATCCCTTCGGTGAGTCGATGATAACGAGAGCTAATTGCCGTGGGAATAACTCGACGCGCGAGACACTACTATAAGAACGACAAGCTTCTAATGGCTCCCGACGACGCGTTAATTTGTGAATAATTATGGATGAATCATAGTTCACGTCTTCCTCTTTCGTAACAAGTTCGCGTTGTCCACGGTACCTCGAGTCTCCGACGGAGTTCAAAAGAAAACTAAATACTGTCTCGAGAGGCAAATGAGCTGCTTCTATTTATGCTCTATGGAGCAGCTAATAGCCTCTTCGTATATTTTAGTATATTTAATGCCGAATGCCTGTGTCGTTTTTTATTGTACAACGAGACACGAATGCAATAGTTAGAGTAGTCTGTTAATTACCAATAATAACTTTTTTTAAGTTAATACGAGATCCTATGTCTGCATTATCATAAAGCAACATTTATGATGTCTAGTCCGTAGAATAATTTATAGAGTTACTTTTTTGTTTGCTCTTTATGCTCGTTCTTTTAGAAGATATATAATCAGAGAAATTATTTATACTTTCCGGATTGTAACGTAATGCTTAAATAGTATATAAATATTTTTTTAAATAAGCAAAATGCAAAGTGCAGTGAATTATATTGTCTTAGTTTATTTTCAATTGATTGAGAACTTGTGAATGGTATTGTATTATGACGAGAATTAGGCTACGTTCAATTCAGTCTAGTCTTAATAGAATATACTATATCTTTTTAGTAACAGCCACAACTGACAAAAATTAATGATATTTTTGTTACATGTTTATCATGAGAAGTATTTTATAAAAGCTTAAATCACTCAAGTCATACCTATGATATTATAAAAATAAAGATTTCCTATGAGTCGACGACGCTTTGATAAATGTTTCATTGATTTATGGAAATATTCCAGGCGATGAGCTCCCAAGCAAAGGTTTCGACCCCGGCATGGACACCTACGACATGCCGCCATCCGATGGTAGCAAAGTCAAGGTCGACGTGGACCCGAAAAGCCAAAGATTACAGCTCTTGGAACCGTTCGATAAGTGGGACGGCAAAGATCTTACCGACCTGACAGTTTTAATCAAAGTCAAGGGCAAGTGCACAACTGATCACATCTCTGCTGCTGGTCCCTGGCTCAAATACCGTGGACACTTGGACAACATCTCCAACAACATGTTCATTGGGTAAGCTCGGCAAATTGTGTAAGGAGTTATAGAAAGTTGCATAAGTTTCAATAATTTTAGAAGCACGAAAATAATGTGCGAGTATCATTAATCCTTTGCGGGCGTATTAAGTTTGTACATCGGTATTGTGCTGCTCAGGATTAATTTTAATTGAACAAACAGTAATACATAATACCTACACAGTATTAAAAAAGAAAAAGAAAATTTGTTAATTCTTTTTTTAAAGTTAGGGGGTTAAAGGGTTAAACTGTTTTGCTGACCGTACTGTTTTGTACTTTAACTTCTCATTTAGCCATAAATCGCATAAAATCCATAATCTGCTACAAATGGAACACGTGCAGAGTTTACTAAAATTATAATAATGTATTTGTAAATTATTCTGACGACCATCTTGTTTTCTGTTTCACCTTTTTAATTCAATGATTAATGTATAAAATGACCATATTTCCAGTGCTGTCAACTCCGAAAACGGTGAAATGAATAAAATCAAGAACCAGCTGTCAGGTGCATGGGGAGGTGTACCGGACGTAGCCCGTGACTACAAGAAAAATGGCGTCAGGTGGGTAGCCGTCGGTGATGAGAACTACGGAGAGGGTTCGTCTCGGGAGCATGCCGCTTTGGAACCTAGACATCTCGGTGGCCGTGCCATTATTGTGAAGAGCTTCGCCCGTATCCACGAAACCAACCTGAAGAAGCAAGGTCTGTTGCCACTGACCTTCGCCAATCCCAGCGATTACGACAAAATCCAGCCTACCGACAAGATCAGCCTTCTGGGACTCAAGGACCTCGCACCTGGCAAGGTACGTGTTCAACAATTTCTATGTTCTATCTCTTTGTGTTCTATCTCAAGTTTAACATGTTATTTGAAAGTCACCGACGATCATTTCTTTCGCGTCATTTACTGGCGCAGCAAGTGAATCGTAATTGATATAGTTTTCCTTCTAGTATCTTATACATCCACAAACTAAAAAATACTTTCTTTCACACTCTAAAAACTTCTAAAAAAATAAGAAAAACTCATGATAATTTCGAGATTATATTTTACGAACATTGTAATAACTCTGGCAACTTTTGCTACGTTCACCAAGATTGTTATTAAATTCGTGGACTCCAAACAAGCATAATCGCTTCGTTCGTATCATCGGAAATAAGAAATCTCGGGAACAGATTGCGCGGTAATCGACGCTGACGTCGAAAACAAAAGATAACAATTGGACCACCGATTATCAAACACTCGAGAAAACATCGGAATTCTTTCATCGAAAAATTCACCGGCGATAATTCCGCAATTTTATATAGACAACGTCAGAGTTAGTTAATATCCGAGCTCATTAGCGCCACAAATATCCTCGTTTCGCAAGCGAGTTCGCGACGAAATAGTAGCGCGAAGCACGACGCGGCGCGCAAGCGGTCGCCAAAAATAGAGGTAAAAGTATTCCGATCAGCCGTGCCATCTAATCGAGCGATTCCTTTGATTTGCAGCCGGTGTCGGCGGAGATCAAGCACAAGGACGGCAAGGTCGACAAGATCAGCCTGAACCACACCATGAACGAGCAACAGATCACGTGGTTCAAGGCCGGTTCGGCCCTGAACCGGATGAAGGAGATCGCCGCCGGAAAGTAAACGCGCGGTATCCATTCGTCAACCGAACACCGTCATCGTTCGTGAAGAAAACGCGTGATTGTAGCTAGCTAGCGTGTACACACCTCTAGGGAAATGCGAGCGGGACAGGCGAGCCCCGATTTTCCAGGTAGATACTCGTTAAGTGACTCGCGAGGGCTGCGAACCGGAGCCGGTGAACGTTCGCGAACGTTGGCGACCGCGCTACGATCGTTTTCACGACAATACCTTCGACGAACGTGTCGCGACGACCACCGTCGCGACACGGGCGAACCGTCGTCGAACAATGGTGAACCGTCGTAAATCCGGGCGCAGGTTGTAATTTTACGGAGACTCTAGTACACGGATAATACGTAGATGAATTGAAATATCGAATTTAGCTGCCGCGATCGGCCGGCCGTCCGTCTGGATTCGCGATATTCGGGGGGATCGGGCCGGAAGTTTTCCATCGACAGGCAGAGGACCGGAAGTACGGACTGGACGTGCCAAAACGTGTTCATTTTTCAATTACGTGTCACAGCCCGCCGATGGCACGTCGAGACTGTACCAAATATCCCCTTTGGCCCAACACACACATCCCTCTCCTACACCAGCCACATACCTCAATTCCGATCGGTTCAATCTTGTGTATATATATATATATATTTCGTTCGCAGAGTAGAATCATGTTCTGGCAATGCGGTTTTCTAGATACGACTGATAAAGTATAATACATTGTAAGATCGTTGTTGTTACTCGATGAACAAATAAAAGGTTGAGCAGCGAGCTGATTATTCGTGGTTGTTTCTTTATTTCGATTGGGCAGTTGGATGAGCAGACCTCATGCGAAATATAAAAATTTTAAAATATAGTGAAAATTATGTAAGAATATTACTCGTCTTTGAATTAATTTAATATTTTAATTGCACAGAGGGCACTAGTGCTCCTAAACTTTTTTAATGGGCTTATAGTTTTTATTGAATTTAGTTTTAATTTAATTTGTTTGGCATAATTGTGCCAGATACCCTTTTAATTTTTACATAAATATTCGATATAATAATAGTATTAATAGCAATAATAATACTAGTAATAAAAGAGTAATAAAAATGAAATTAATATAATTATAATTATAATACTAGGACAAACTGAATATCCTGGCTTTCGATAACATTGCAATTGTTTTTGATATTTTATCTAGTCCATTTTTTTATTAATGTACAAAATCTGCAATCTATTGATAAGAAACATGATTTTGAAGTAGTTGGAGTAGTTTTAGCAATGGAATTTCCGTTTTCCATTAGAATCGATAACGTGACGCTCATTTCTGTCTGCGAAGTACCATTTTTGATTCCGATAAGATTAGTTAATATTGCTTAATCATTTAGATGATTAGATTTACTGTCTGATGTTAAGGCAGAGAGCATTGCATCAGTTGGAGGAAATTTTAACAACGTTAATGCAAGATTAATGATTAAAGTGATATCGATCGGTAACCAGAATGTAAAATAAAAATAAATTGCAGAGTATGATTTCATAATCATAGTATAGTTCGTGTTAATTTTCAGATGGCAGTAGCATCTCATTTGATCAGCAGTGGGAAAAGAACCAAGCTATTATTTAGCAGTAATCATTGAATTTAGGAAACCATTTGACAAACATTTCACGTTGATAAAAATTCTTCTTGATTTAATACTAATAACTTAAATTATTCAAATTATTTTTAGCATAAATTGTGAGAATTATGATAAATATTCCTCGTTAAAATTGTTGCGAAGATTCACAATCGTAGCGAAGTTGCGAATTATGGTTTTTAATTAATCTGTTTAAGAAATGCAATATGCTATTACTTCTCTTGGAAGACGAAAAGAATTAGGTTTTGTGAACTGATGATAGTAACCACCAGATGTTAAATTTCTAGTTCCGACGCGCATGTGCTGTAATAACGGCGGTTCTTTAATTAGAACACGTGCTTTTAGCAGCGTCTCCCACGCTTGCTTCTTGAATGATTCTATTCACTGCTGTTATCGATGAGTTTATAAATATTTCAGCAAAATGCACCGTGACTGTAAAATACTTTAATTATTTTATATAATTACTATATTTACTTTAAAGTATATCAATATCCTTTATATAATCATAAGATTTATCCGTGACTTTCTTTTATTAAATTTCAAAATTAATCTAATTTTAAGCTAAATCAATTTAAATTGAGTGCCATCATAGTTTTTGTTCTTGAAAGATAAAAGAACATTTCAGTTAACAAATATTAACGATATTTTTATTTTCATTATAGAGAATTTTTCAGTTATCAAATAACTCTTTTTTAACTCTAATTTAATAGACAATTTTCATTCTTACGCTTTCATGAAATATTTTGTTAATTCACATTAAATAATTTCAACTAATCTAAATATAAAAGAAAATTTACTCAAACAAGATTTTAAATGTGTCTATACAATTCAGACTCGACATATTTGGAACGACATTGTTTAAAATATAGTTTCAAACAACACGCTGTGATATTTCGTAATTATCTCCTATTTATTTAAACAGTAGACTCAAAAGAGTATTACCTAAAGCAAATTGTAACCATGATTTCCTAAAATAAAACCATTTCTATGTATATTGATTTCATAATTATTACTCCCATCATATTTAAAAATAGAAACTAACCAAGTAATTCATTGTTAAATACTACTATATTTACTATATCATTAGATACTAATATAATAATACATTATTTAATACTACTATAACAAAAAATTAATTCTTTCAAACAATTGCTTTCTTATTTTCATTTCAGAGCAACTTTGTCAAAGAATAATATACTTACGTAAAAAAAATTAAATATACAACAGGTTTGGCACACTTGCGTAACAAAAAGAAAGAGAAGGAAAGGTTGGAGCGCACTGTATATGGCCCGAGTTCTATTCAACTTCTCTCCGGCACCATATGTTCCTGAAAAGTGGGCCGGCGCATGCTTCGTTACCACGGCGACGTATTCGCATAATCGTACACAAAAGCGGGCCGTGGCAGCGCGAACAAACGCATGATCGAAGAGAACCACCGCGTCCAGAAATAAAATTACCGTCGACCTCTCTCTTCGTTCTCCGATTCGCGTGTTTTCCGCGAAAAAAGCCGCGGCGATGTCCGGCGACGGTGAATTTTTTCTCTCGATTATAGGTTCCATCGAGCACGCGGAATTTTACGACGCGGACAACGTCTACTGCAAGTATGGATTTCACTTTGGCCCCGAATGGACCGTAGTCGCCGTGAGTTTCGTTCCTTTCTTTTTTTTCTCAATTTTTCACATGCCGTCGCTTTAACGTTGAACCCCGCGGTGGTGCATGCGCCACGCTCTCTCTCTCTCTCTCTCTCTCTCTCTCTCTCTCTCTCTCTCTCTCTCAACCGTGAATTTTAACCTCGCGTCGTCGGCCGGCTTCGGCTGATAAAATTCTATCAGGGCATCGAAGAGGGTTTGACGCAGATGTGCAAGTGCAGCAGTGACCCGCGAAATCTCGCCGTTTGGAATTTCCCTCTAGAAATCACGTTTAAAAGCACCAATCCGCACGGATGTAAGTCGAGCGCGATATTCTGTTAGCGCTTTTAACACTTAGTCTATCGGCTTTGTCTATCAGTTTTTTCTTTTCTTTTTTAAATCGGAGGTCGACTGGTTTATTGCTTAAAAGTAGACTGTATAATATACGTATAGATTATCAAAATAAAAAAAAAATTTATTTTATAGTTTACGTTAAAAGGATTAAATGTTTCTTTGACGCTTTACTTTTGAATTATCGAAATAAAATATTTTATTTACTGAGACTTTATGTGCCATTTGAAATATCTACCATTTTACTTGAATCGTCAAATTTAAATAATGTCGAGATAATTTTTTTTATACGGTGGAACAATTTATGCGAATATCTTCTTTATAAGTAAAAATATTTTCACAGTCTTTACATATTCTTCTTTCTCTTATAAATATATATTTATTGCGTATGTTATAAATATTCTATATATTGATACTATATTTTGTTTCTTTTATGATTCGTAATACAAAGTTTAATATCTCAGGGCCGCAATTAATCATGTCAATTTACGGACTGGACCTATTCGGCCACGATGTCATACGAGGATACGGAGTATGCCATTTACCTTTGAAGACAGGTTACCATGAAAAGAGGTATTAATTTTCATCATAAAACGTTTAAGTAATAATAATGCAATTTTATAGAAATTTATAACGTATGACTAATGTATATTTTAAATTCATTACTAAAACATTAATTTTTTAGCAAAAGAAACATCAAAGCTTTCTTTGTCACGCGTATTTCGTAGATTATATATTATTATTTATTTTATATTTATGTTTATTACATATTTCGTACATTAAAAATTATTATTTATTTTATATTTACGTTTATTACATATTTCGTACATTACAAATTATTATTTATTTTATATCTACGTTTATTACATTGTAATATATATCTTTCACTGTCTCATATATTATTTACTTATTTCCGTTATAATATTCTCAGGATAATGATCCGAGTACTGAAAATAGCCTGAAGTCGATATTATTTGCTATTTGCATGCAAATATCCGAATGTTACAGGGTAGCAGTATACGTGCCGGAATCGTCGTCGACGTTGCAACGATTTGCAGCCTGGCTAACCGGTCGAAGACCAGAGCTAATTGATCCAGCAATATTAGCCTCAAACGGCGGAAGAGAACGTAAGGCAATATTTGGAACGATTTCGCATCGGCTCGCGGTGACGTACTACTGACATTAAATTAATTGACCTCGCGGGGACTCAACGTATTTAGGACAGCCGATATGTCGGCCGTATTAACATGCACATTCCGTACGGCCGGCCAATCGAATTAAACAATTCCGACTGTCAAAATAGCGAGCACAAATCAGTTTCGCGCAGTCTGTTAGAAATCACACGTATCAGCTTCCTTAACATAACTACGATAGAATTCTCGTTTTAATTATCTTAGCGACCTTGACCTCTGGAATCTTATTAAAATATAATCTTGTTAACTTAAAATGATAATAACAGGCAATGTAGCACGCGATTTTTATTTTTATTGAGATTTTTATTTCCTGGAGTTTCTATTATGTTGTTTAATATAATTTTTAGAAGGATTCTATTAGAAGGATAATTATCTTAATGATAAATTAGAGTAGAAGAATCGTAGTAGAAGAATAATGACGTTTTAAAGTAAAAATAAAATAAATAGTGCCCGCTAACTTAATATTTTATTATAACTCGAGATCGCTATAACTATAACTCACTAAAACTTGAAATATACTTTTGTGATTGCAGTGACGCGTATGAGGGTGGAAGGTACGGTCACAGTAACGTTCAACGTTATCATGAAAGATTTCTTCAAGTTGGGCTATAAAAATGGCGAAAAACCGGACAAGTAGCTGAACTTCGCTGTAATAAATCATTATACTTTTGACACCAGTGCAAAAGACATACTGCGTCTGCGACTGTGTGTCTTGCTTTTACAATCGAAGACTGATTTCAATGCCTTAATATAATCAACTAACAGTACAAATTCACACAAATCTGTAAATATAATCTACATATATAAATAAATAATTAAGTAATTCTATAATAATATCTATTTAATAATTTCAATCATTTTTAACCCTTAGGCACTTCAAACATTTTTCACATTCGAGAATTCTGCTATTTGAATTGAAATTAAAAAATATGATACTACTGTATAATGTTATAGAAATTAATAAATAGAAGCTTTTGTGTTTCATATTTTACATGATAGAATTAACAGATAATAATTTAGTATAATCGTATCGGCGACATCGAAGTGCAAAGGGTTAAGACATAACCTTGTCAGTGAAGTACCTCATTCTACACTGCGAAACATATTTCATGGAAAAATAGTACAATAATATTAACCAATCTTTAGAGAACACTCTGAAGTACAAAGAATTATTTAGCATTACTTAAAAAAGTCCCAATTGCACAACTAACTCCAATAAATAATATAGTATCGCCGTATCAACGACATCGCAGTACAAAAGGGTTGTGAACATTCTTGCACGGACTTTCATTGCACGTCGTTTACGATTCAATCTTCATCTACCCCGACGTAATATTTCTCTGTCGACAATTCCGACTTCGCCTCGTTTCGTTCGTAAAACTTTCCCTGATATTTTCGAATGTATCGTTACGATATTTTGTCCGGCTCACACGGTTGACGAATATCGTCGCAGTTACGAACACAACGCTCGCAGCGGTTTTTATTCCGGCGATAAAAACTGATGCGAGATTTTCGCGAAGTCCGTGGAAAAAAGCATTCCATCGGAAAGTTTCCATCGGTGCATATATACACGCAGGTCTCTCGGTGAAATAAATGTTTCGGAGGTTTCCCCCGTTTGGCACAGAATCCTCCCCGATCGCCTCGGACAGTGGATGGAATCTTTTCGCGGGACTCGGTTTTTCTTTTATTCATTCGCCGATATCAACGGCACCGGTGTACACGGCGAACGAAATCTCCTATGGATTATTTCGACAAATCGTTTCCGTGGATCCGGTTCCAAACTGCGAACAAAGGAATCCACTGTGGACACGGGGACTCCGCGTTTACAAATAATTATTGTTCTATATCGCCGTGTACGTAGAATTGATAATGGTTTCTTTGAAAATACATTTCCCGATTACGATCTTACAGAAGAAAATTTATTTATCGTACTTTTTTATATTATTTATGTATTTTAGGAATTTTATGTGAAAATAATATATGTACTATTTTTGTGATTAATTTTAAATAAAGCTAATTTAATTTAATTTAATTTTTTGATTTAAGTTATGGATGTTGAAGAAATTAACGTTTGCTTTTAGTAATGATTTGAACAAATTTTTAAGTTATAGATATGAAAAAGATACATTCGTGGAGAATTTATTAAATAAATCTGTTTTATTTGATTTATTGTTGCAATAAAAATCAATAAATGTCTGAATAAATATACATTGGATATTATCACAGTAAATCCAGTATTAACAATTAACATTTTATTTTAATATAATATTAAATACTATGTCTTATCGTTTAAAATTGTTGAAATAATGAAGACACTCTCGCAGGAAATTATTGAGTATGTCTAACCAATAATTAATATATAAAATTAATATAATAAAAATAGCTCGAACTGAGAATAAATTCAGTTTTGTTATATCAATCTACACAAGTTGTTATCATCTTTCAGCATGGTAGGTTTATTATTAATGCAGCACGTCGAATTGTACGAAAGTATCCCAAAGTGCATTTTCTATGCACTCAATGCACTCTGAAGTTTGACTGTTTTCCACCACGATCTTTGCCTCAAGAATACTGAAACACCGGACTCCACTCGAAGGAGGAATAAATGAAAAATTCAACTGGCATTATGCTTAAGGCCTCCACCCTCTTATATTAAAAAATCTCCGTGTAAGCCGTACAGATTTTATGACACCATTTGTATCAACTGTTCCCGGTAATTTCCAATTTCCTATACAGCCATCGCGGCTACGGCGAATGCTGGCCGAGCAGTTTCATATTTTAGGAGGAAATAGTCACATTAAAAGATGTTGTGGCCTTACTATAACCTCGTTCGATATTTAAATTTTCCAGGCCGATATATATTGATCGTAACATAAAACTAATTTGGATAACCTTTCTGCAGCCTGAATTCATTTTCGCAATAATTAAATACAGTGTTAGGACATTACCATATTGTAGTGAAAATGTAAATCATTTGCTTAAAATACTGCGCATGATTCTGCTAAAGGAATGGTAATATTTATTTAGGTACTGGCGCACTCGTACTAATAGAATTATATGTATTTTAGAGATTCGAGATATATTATTCTGTATTGTAAAAGGGGTTCCAAATTGAATTATGAACAAAGATAAATTTATTGAATTTACTGTCATTATAATTAGTATTATTCCTATTACTAAAATATTGTTACTTATATTCTACTTATACTTTAAAATTGTCCTAATTGCTATGCCTGATTTTGTTAAAGAGAAAACAAATATTTATCTACGTAATTGACAAAAGTATCAGGATTTTATTTCACAACTCAGAGGTACAACATTTTGTATCATAAAAGTGAGATAAATTAGATAAAAACATATTGTCATTAAAATTGTAAATTATATTTTGTGATGCAACTATGAAATGAATAATATGAATATCTACAGGGATGGAACCGTGGATGCGTCGCATAAATTGAAGTTGTGGTGCCGAAATCGGGATCGTTAACGATTCATCATTATACGAGAGTGTGGAATAAATTAACGGGAATAATTCGGTTCTATTTCTGGTGTGAAGTCATTCCACTAATCCAGCTTTCACTCGATGGATATCGTTCATGCTTTTCCATACTAATGTTCAATTAATTTCATAATAAAATTTCAACTGAGATATGAAAAATTTACTGGAAAAATAACATTGTATTACAATAATGTAAATATTCAATAAATATTAAACAAAAATTGAAATATTAAAAAATTTATTATGTTACCCCATTGCAACAAATTAAATACATTTAAAAAAAATTTCAATAATAGTACTCTAAATCGATTGCATATTAAACAATTTTTACTTTGCACTGTCCACTAATTAGTAAACTACGAATTTAGCAAAATACGAATTATTAGCAATAAATAAAAACAAAATAGAAAGTTCTTCCTATCCTTTATAATTCTAATAGACTAAAAGTAACACACTGACATTTTTAAATTATCCAAATCTTACCAATTCAAACAATTAAAACACCATTTCAATCTTACTATCTCAAACTATAACTATTCGATTTCTCCATAAATACACAAAATCTGCGTTCTACTCATTACTTACCACTCCAGTATTTCAAAACTCCCCCAGTACATCATTATCTACGAAAGGATTACGCGAGCTATAAAGCTCTCGAAACTCCAGTCATGCGATTATCCATCAGAAAGCGGGGAAACTCTCCGACACTCGTTCGCGAATGGAGCATTGTACTTTTATCGGACGTTGCCTAGAACAAACCGGGGCAGCAGCCAGCGATTTTCGATGGGAAAGTCCAAAGCGATCGTAGGACACAAATTCCTAGTGCGCCGAGTCATACGAACGTATGACATGTTTCCAGCTCTATAGGCAGATGATGCCTGCGAATCGAAAGGTATCTTGCAATTCCACCTGGACCGGTAACTGCGCTATAAAATTCGCGGAACGTCGCTGGAACGCGACGATCGAACAAAGACAAGTTTAAAAAGCGATATGGAACCGGAACAGGCGAGCACTGGTAATTTAATGTTCGATGCTCGTCGTCGTCGTCGCGACGCGGCAGCTCGTCGAGAGAAAAATTGTCGTGGATATTGGTCTGCCCGGCTTGGATTCGTTCTCGAACGGCGGATCTCCTCGATTTTTGTTTGACGGAAAGAGGAACGCCGGGAATTAGTTACGTTTTATGTGGCCCCAGAATTAATCGAACGGCACGCTCCTGGCGCGAGAAACGCTCGGCCCGGGGTATCGCAATTCGACACGATCGCTACTTATTACAAAGCAAACGGATCGCAAGACGGCCGTGCGAATTTTCCAATTTCGCTTTATCGCCGGGAATTGCGTTAAATTACAGGCGTGGCAGGGCAGCCGGAAAATAGCAACGTTTTCGTACGGTTTCGGCCATCGGTCCACGGGATTCGCCCGAATATTAGATCGCGCGGGATTTAACGGCGGCTCGCGACGCGATTATAGGGTGCGCGAGAATTCTATTACGCTCGGCATTCTGCCTTCCCGTCGCCGCGGAACTTATATCGGATCTAATTTTTTTCCATCGTAATTGAAACGCCTTTGAATCGATACGCGACAGTGTTTGGCCGTGGGACGAGACGCGACAATTGCGTGCGCGAGATCGAAAAGGTTCCCCATTGCGAAATTACTCCGATAATAAGTACTCAAATACCTTTTTAAAGGCGATCACTTTTTTAAATATGGACCATATGGTTTGAATTTTTCTTAAGAAATAATATTATTTATTATTTGTGTCATTTTATATAACAGAGGTTACTTTTATAAAGTAGTCAATTTAATAAAGAAGTATTTTACAGTAAACTAGTTACCTTAGCATCTGCAGATATTGAAATCATATTTAAAAATAAAATATTTTTCAGCCGTGCTTTATTGAAAATTAATATAAAGCATAATTTAATAATTCGAATATATTAGGTCTACCGGAAAGTTATGTCCGATGACGCTATTTTAAGTTCACATGTTTTATTAATTCTTAAAAATTAATATTTATAAATTGCAATGATTGTTATTAATTTTTCATCTTGATTTAATTGATACATGCTTCGAAATGAACGAATGAAAATTGTTTATCACTTCTGAAGAATTATTGTCTCTGAGGATGTGAACAATTGTTGTGCCGGATTCGTAAAATGTTATACACGTGTCACACGTGCGTTTTCGATAACGAATTTTAATCAACAACGCTGTCGCCCGAGGTTTATTCGTATAATTCAATAAAGGCAATGGTACGCCAGATGTCGTATTAAGCAAACGATAATTAAACTTATGCGTGCAGACTTCATCGGTGTAAGTAATTTGACACAGGATTTCAACGTGCCTTTTTAATTACACTGCGCTGATTATAAATAATAAATATTTCTGTTCGGTTCGAATGAAGCACCGTTCGACGAAGCATATTAATGCAGATATAGATCATAAACAATAAATTAGTATGCAATTAACTTTGTAAATGTATTTTCGAAATTTATTAAAAATTTTACGTTGTGTTGTTTTCTATAATACTATGTTTATATAATTTTGTCAACGAAAAGAGCTACTGCAAACTATGAAAACTTTGAACGTTATTGATTCGTAAGTGAAAATAATTTTCAACTTACTCAGGATTGTTAAAAAAACTTACTTGTTGCCAATTTCTAAGGGAATGATTGTTAATAATAGCGCAATATTGAAATATTTAATAAAATAAAGAATTTGATTGGAAATAGTGAATTGTGGCGACATCGGTGGCGAAACTGCCAAGTTTTTAGATACAGAATTTACGATTTCTATTCGTAGATGTCTCCTACTGTTCAATTTAATTATTTTTGGTTATTATAGGCGGAGTATCACATGTTCTGAAATACCGACTAAAAATACAACTTTTTTTCTACCCTCTACGACAATAGAACAATTAGTTAAACATATTTTATTTAATCAACAACAATTTAGATCTTCTTGCGGAGATATATAAATTAATTTTTACGCTAATCATAATATTATACATAGTATTATTATTACTATATTATTATATTACTATTATATATTATACATAATATTAAATAACATTGTATATAATACGTAAGGATATCGAGAAAGTAATTAATTTTATAAAATTTCTCAGCTTGTAAAATAAATAAAAATTGAATAATATCGAATAACATTGTAAATAAAAAATTTCTTCTCAAAAGGACTTACTTAAAATCTTATGTCGAACAATTTTCCTAAAGCTTAATCAACTGTTAATGTTTTAAGCGTAAGACGTCCATGCATAAAAGAGTTGTTGCGTTGCAATTCGTCGGAGGTTCGCAAAAGGAAGTAAACAATATAGGAGTCTATTAAAATTCCCTCTTCCATAAAAGACACGTATATCGGTCAGTAGATAGCGACGACGAAGTTCCTTTTACGCAGCTAGCGACTTATCATTCCGTCTTCATAAAGACTCGGTGTCAATCTTCTTTGTGTGAGCAAAAAGAAAAGACCTCGACATTGCTCATCTTCCTTCCAATTTTCATTAAAACGTGTTGATCGATATCATCCTGGTACTTACAGTTATCCTCAAATATCTACGTTAATTACTTTGGTGCCAGAAAATTCTTACACAAAAGAATAAAATTCATATTCTTTGTATATTTATATCAAATTGCAATCGCCAAATATTGATAATATATTATTATAAATATTGATATATTCTACCTAAATAAAGTGATATTCTACCTAAATGATGTGAATGCATAAATAACATAAAATAAAATTATATCATCATATTTGACAATAGATATTAGATATAAACGTGTTCAGCTATTTCGAACGAAACGAAACGAACGATTAAATGTTAATTGCATTTAATTGAGATCACCATTTCCACGGAAGCGGCGCTTCGAAATTACTCCAGAATTTAGCCTGTTAGCTTCAGCGTTCGTATTGTTATACAGTGTATGCAAATTTTCGTTCGGACACCTGGTACACAGGATCGGCCATCCCGATACAAGACGTAAGGGAAAGCAGCTCCCATTTTACCCGGTGGTTTTCGGGTTGTCGAAGTTCGGTGGACAATCATTTTGAATGTAGATGCTCATACAATTTCAGCGGAACCTAAGAAAGTTCAATTCGCATGCCACCGAGCGGATACCGGACCGCTTCTGTGCGTGAAACGAAACTTCTCTGTGTTCGAATGCGGTCGAAACTTTGGAAAACGGACCCGGCTGAAGTAGTGCAGGGGACAGAATTCAAAGTTTTTCGTGTCATTCCGTTCCGCTATTTTGAGCTCGCGAGTATCGTTGTTGTTCGAAGCTGATGCGAATTTATTCAAGGTATACAGGGTGTATAGAAATTATTGTAACTCTGAGAAATGAGGGATCCTGGGGTCATTTTAAATAATTTTTTACTTAGAGAAAATGAATTTTGTAGCTCTGATTATAAGTTATTAGCGAAAATAGTAGCCAATGAGACTATAGCCCCTCCCATTTTGAGGTCAGCCCCATCCATTGGAACTAGAATTTATTATTGCTATTTACCATCGACGTTAAATAAACAATGATTGTCGACAATTCTTTTCTAATTTAAAATACTGATAACTCTTGAATGAGGGTTGAACGCTTTGCAAACGACATTATATGAATAAGAAACAATGTGTGTTAAAAATTACTTGATGTAATTAATATAAAAACTTTCATAGAATATAAATAAGTATAAAATATTGCTTCATTACCCTTTGACAAAATTCATATATCGCGTTCTTCTGCGTTCAGATATTTAGAAATTGCTTCGTATAATTGATACTCCGAAATTGATAAATTAAATATCAAAATCGCTTATTATTCGGAAATTTTATTCGATCTAAATTTTATTCTATTCGATCAAAGTTAGGCGCCAATTGTCGTTCTTTCGTTAGCGCTGGTATCGCGGTTGCGTAGTGCGATTGCGCAGTAGCGCTACCTATTATAATTTACGCGCGAAATTGTAGTGGAAGCACGAGCCGCAAGCTTCATAGAATTGATAAATTTTTAGTTAATTGAATAGATTCGTTAATGTCTAGATACATAAAAAAGTGAAACAAACGCGAGGAAATCATAATGCTTCATTAATTAACACTTGTTTCCTGTTGATTCGAAAGAAAAGTGAGTATAAAGTTTTGTTCACTTACATGTTAACGTTCTTCATTTTCCTCTTCTTTTTTTTGCGTAGTAGAAACATCTTTGTCATAATATTAACATAATCACGAGAACAAACTATCGCCAGCCGATTTTGGTTAACATTTTTAACTTTTTCCCACTGCATCGATTGATATTGTAGTGAAGTCAGAGATAACAAATTCACTAACGAAAATATAGTAAATCGATCTAATAACATATTTATCGATTTGTGCACTTAACTGGTTCATGCAAACTATTATACGTTTTAGCAAATAATAATTTATGACAAACTTAGCAATGCACGTTACAACTTGCTTCACTTACTTCACACCAGAAGTTGTTTGGTTACCAGGCAATGCGAGCTTCTATTTCTCGCCACCAGGAGCGTCACTATCTCTCACGCGACAGCGCCATCATTCCCGCTGGATCGAACGCAACTCTGCAGCCAGTGCTTAATTATTTGTTTTTTAAAGTAATTAATACAAATGTTGCAACTCGAAGCTAACTAAATATCAAAGGTAACGTGATTGGAAACGCGATGGTTCAATCTCTGACGAAGCTCCCACGCTATCATAGGATATAGGTAAGTTTAAAATATTGCTTTCTTATCCTTTGGCGGAAATCCTGTATCGCGTTCTTTTGCGCAGAGATATTTACAGATTGCTTTGTATAATTAATATTTCCGAATGAATAAATCATTTTAACGTGATAATGAGTTGCTTCATGTATTGTATTCGATTTTGCTTGATTGGAATTAGATGTTGGAAGTCTTCTTTTGTTCTGATAACGCGGTGTACCAGTCTTTTCTAAAGACTTGAAGTTGCGGCAAATCACTGGCCGCCATATTTTCTCGCCTCTCGTAGTTTTCGCGCCAAATCGTAGGAGTAGGAACGCGGGCTTTTTAGAATTTACAAATGTTTAGTCGATTTAATAGATTTGTCATTGTTTCGACATATAGAAACGTGAAGTAAACGCAAGGGAATCGTAATGTTTCATTAATTAACACAGGCTTTCTATTAATTCAGCGTCTTAAAACCGACTTTTAATATATAATATATACAGTGAATTTAAAGAATCCTAATCCGCGGAACTAATGACTTTTTTTTAGATAGGATTTTCAGAGATCTGAGGTTCCATGTTCGTTTCTCGAATCCTTTCGAGTGCTCATGGTTACTCGGAAGGGTGCGAGCAATGGTACATGGAACGGTATTTAATAATCATAACCAGCGACTGACAATGACTAGCGCATCGTGCACGACGTAATTTCCACTTTGTGTGAGTGTGATTAGGCAGTGGATTTTGCGTCGGCTTTTTGGAATTGTAATTAATTAGAGTTGAACATATTCCATGAAATCTGCGTCGTGCAACGTCGATCTCTATAGAATATGTATAGAATGCTCATTCTCAATTCTTATCGGTTTAAAGGATTTAAAAATGTAACTGTACCAAAATGGAATTTACGCTAGAACGACTATCATTACTAGTCGATTAGAATCACGAGAGAATAAATTTTAATTATTATAAAATCGCAATGATCGCTACCATTGTCAGTCGATTTCAGGAACTAACATGTACCTTAGTTGTGAACGAATGTGATCATGTTGGGGTGTCAGAGGCGTCCCGGGACGTTCTCCGCAGGTTAGCTCCTCAGCGTATGTGTGCACATCGTGAAGCGAATGTGTTGGTGTGATTGCTTTGCTATTTTTTAAATATAGGGTTAGGTAGGCTAGGTAACTTGCCTTAACGTGTGTGTGAACTGTTAGGTAGGGCCGGGACTGACTGTCGTTCTCTTTCGGGTAGGCCGCGATTCGCCCGACAGTCAGTCACCGGTAGGGCTCAAAGGGTTCGATTCGAACTTTATTTGAACGGTGCATGACGTTCGATGCATGGCTCGAAATCGATCCTTTGAAAATTCTCTTAGCTTCCGCGGTCGCGAACGCGTACGCGCGGGAATTAGGGCTTTCGAAACGAAACGATACCGGCTCCATTGCACCAGCTGGATTATCGGCTTTTTCCGAGACATAGTTTTTTGTTTCGGAATTCGTCGGTTCTCTACTAGCTGCGGAGCACGTGTAAGGTTCTAGGTTCATCAGGCGAATCGCCGAAGAAAGAAGAGGCTAAATGCCGAAGAGGCCTCTCCAACAGACTGTTGAGAGAGGCCACCGTATTGTCGTTACCACTTTGTCACTGTACTCGTTTGTTAAAATAGTAGTTGTAGTAGTAGTAGTAGTATATGGGCAGGCCTTGCCGCCCCAACGATCAGCGCAGATGGGCACGTCCGCGATTTGCAAGTAGCGTTGCGAAATGACCACGCGTTTGTTTAATCAATTTTGAACAGAGATAAAAATTAGTGTTCCAAATAAAATAGACACGATTTCCATTACTATTGAAATAAATTCGCTAGAGCGTAGCGTTGCGAATGAAGTAATCGCGATTTCATCTTGTTTGCTGTGCATAGTAGATTTCAAAGTTAGCGTTGCGAAATGATCGCGTTGCAGTAGCAGCATTCGTTTTTCAGGGCCCATGCCGGAGCTGCGACGCTCCGCAGTGTGGCATTCGCGATGTTTTCTTAGAATCGCGAATTAAAATTACAAGTTCTCGAAATAGTAATTAGCGTTGCGATTCAAATCGCGTTCATCTAAACGAGATAGTCGGAGGTATCGGACCTCGCAGCACAAGGCCGTGAAACACCATCTCTGTGCAAAAAAGACAGCGCTACTAGACCTCGGTCTATATCCAGAGCGGCCGGCTCGTAGAATTTTTATTTTGCGAGCTGGAACCACCGTTCTGGACGAAGGGGTGCATCCGTCCTGGCGTTACGACGTCCAGGCGGGTGGGTGGTGCGTAGCGTAGGAATCCGGGGTGGATTTCAAGGGGCTGGGGACAGCTCCTGTCGCTACGCTATCTCGAAATAATAGCGTTGCGAAGATTCTTTAACGCGTTGTTTTAGAGTTGCGAAAATTGCAACGCGTTGCATTAGAGTTCCGAAATAAATTGCCACACTGCGGGTAGCCGATCCAAGGATCGCTGCATCGTCTACAAATTCCCTTTAGCGTTGCGTGATAATAGATCAGAGTGCACGGGAGTTCTCCATTTTCAATTAAATGAATTACTATCGCGATAGAAAATGCACTGACCGCGTTTGCTTTTATACAGTAATGTCTGTTTCTTAAAATAGTGTTGCGCAAGCACGGTCCGTTCGCGCGTTTGTTTCTACAATACATTTCGTGTGGACCATCATTTCTATCGAATTTTGTCAAAAGCGTTAGTTACTAACGCGTCGCGTTATCTATTAACGCATGGCGTTATTTATTAAGGCGTTGCCTTAGTTACTAACGCGTCGTGTTATTTATTAAGGCCTTGCGTTAGTTACTAAGTTTTTTGTTAAATCGTTATTGGCAAAATATTTAAATGTCGGTATATCAAAATATGTATTTTTTGTTTTTTATTTATATGTATTTAAGCCTATAGAAACCCATATAAACTTTTAGCAAATAATCAGCTGCCGTGGAATCATCATTCGCCATGGGATGCGTGAGAACGTTTTATTATATAAGCGCGTGCGAGCGTTTTAGTTAATTTCAATTTCCAATCAGCTGTAAATTCGTTTGACAAATTACATCGAGCTAATGGCTGTGAAGTAGTGCTGGATTTTTTAAGTATTAAACAGACTTCGATTTTGTGTTTTTTAAATATTAGATAGACTATAAATTGGCAAAATATTTCAATTTCAAGACTATTATTAGATATAATTTAATACTTTACTATAGAATAAATTATTATAATTGAAATCTTTTCTACAATAATCGGGTTTCATTCATCGCACCATGGGAAATGGGATCATTGATTTTTCGGTGAACCTCCACAGAGAAGCAAAATATTTCTGACTCTGATAAAATACATTATCCTTTATTGTAATACACACACGGTTTTTTAATAATTATCCTTATTAACTTCATTCCAACAGTATAATAAAAATATACCTACTAAATATATGTATATATATATGTATCTGTATCGCTTTCTTTACAATATGTTCTAACACTTTTCCATTCTGAATCACCGGTAATGTTACGTGATAACGTTTCCTTGAGAACGCACCAGATCACGGATAAACAAATAGTGGGGCCGTTGCAAAACTCTTATCGTATACATAGTAAATTAACATTTAATTTATACTTATTAAATATCATTTCCGAACTCCATTGCTAGATTAAGTCCTAAACAGACGCTAATATACTTAAATGCATATTTCCTTTAAGCTGTTCTCAGTAGCACGGAAACTTTCTAAATGTTTAAATATTCGTTTAAAAAATGATATTAAGTTAAAATATGGTTGTCGACGGGCACACGATAAAAATGATGCATCGGCCTAATTGGAGGTTTGTCGCCAGCGTCATTCTCCCCACGAAACGACCGAAAACGTATGCTAGTCTCTTCCTTAGTCGCTAACTAACACACCGTTTAACAACTAGCATTAAAATTAGAATACTGACGAGTTACACGCAAAATTATACTTTGTGCTCGCTGGTCGTACACGGACGCGTGCAGTGTTCACCCTTTGCATTCGAGTGGTGTCTCTGGGGCAGCTGTTGAAATTGTTATATTAAAATCAATTTTACATTGCCAAACCTTTGTACCTTTAGTTATATTTAGAATTTGTCGCACGAGTTACAGGACTCAATTTTCTGCGCACAAAATGCAATAAATCGCATAAAATGGAATAAGTCGCATAAAATGTAAGAAGTCGCATAAAATAGGAATACTGAAGGTTAGAAGAACGATTTAGGATATAGAGATAAAATGCCGTCGATTGCAAAGGGTTAAGTTCGATCGAACGATAGAACTCGTTGAGCATCCCTTCGATCTGTGCACGCATCTCGATCCGAATATTCCTCAACTATACTAAAGAAGTACTCGAACAATAGAACGTACGAAGGGATTCCGAAATTTCTAGGTGGATTATTCGTAGAGTCGACGACTATGGGGCCTCTTATGCTACTATGGCAAACACAGGCGGACGAAGTTTCAGCGATTTCATATTCAGGCGCGTCAATACTTCCATAAATTACGGTGGAGACTATATTATTAAAAATTTTGTGCAATCGATTTTAATGTATTTCTATACTTGTTAAGTAAATGTTTTAAGTAAATACGATTTATTTACCGACTGGTTTTCATATCGACACAGTTTCATATTTGTTGTATAAATCGGTTGATAAAATTTCAAGAAAATTTCATCCATTATGTTATCAAAACTGTGAATAAAAGAGCGACCTGTGTCTGTTGCAATTGACGAGTAAACTATTTACTTTGCGCAAAGATTCACAAAGATTCTAATCGTTATAATATTAAATTAATTTTGATGTGAATGTTTAAATTGTATTGCAATGTATATGTAAATAGTTTCTCTTCTTTAACTAACCACAGATCTTTAGGCATTCGATGTAAAAGTGTCGGAAATACATACAAATTAATCTTTCCATTTTATGTTGACTATGAAAAATCTGTTAGACGACGAAGATATTTTTTCTCGGCTTCGGTTTTCGCGAAACTAGATGCAACAATAGGAGTTTACATAAAGATATCCGCAAGCCTATCAACGATCAATACTTGACACAGTCGACACGATTTTCAGAGACCCTCGGAGCATCTTGTGCACGTTGATTGGGACTCTCCGCGTAATTGATGAAAGTACCGACTACCTGTTAATAACACAGACAAGAATTCCGATTCACCGTAGGGACGATCACAATCTGCAGGCACATCGGGGCACAGTAACTTTCTTAAAATATAGATCGACTCGCGTCGAAGCGACGCGACGGTGGGTTTTATAAAACGCGCTGCCCTGTTTTTCCGTATAGACTAGATTCGTTGGAAAATACGCGCTGCATTGCCGTCAATAAAACCTGCAACATAAAAGCAAATCAATCGGTCAACTGAAAGCACTGGGCGAAATAATGAAATAATAATTCACGGATTTATATATCGACTCGGTATTTTTTCCGATATTTCTCTTCTTCGATATCGATTTCCATTTTCGGTTCAAATCTCTCTTGCATAACAATCGCGTAACAATTAAGTTCCATTTCGTCAGTCGATAGTTTCGGATTTCTTCTGTCCTTTCGATTATTTATTTATTAATTCCGCGGGAGTAGCAACGCGATTAATTATTTTAAAGTTAAACAAGAGTCACGATATATTATAATTTTCTCGATATTGTAATTGTCTCGATTCTTTTACGCGGAATCGTGTATTTTAACTCTTTACAAGAAATAAAGAAAACACCGTGCATTGTTTTTTAAGCGAGTATTATGTTATCATTTGATCTGCAATCAAAACGGTAGGACGTATGGATTTTTTTCGAAAATACGGGTAATATTTGAAGTAAAATACAGATTTGAACAGCCACTATTTCTTGCATCGCGACTTCTGTTTGCATAAGGTAATGGAAGTTTGAATAAAATAACAGACTCTCTGTTACTTTTTAATAACTGGAAAAATAGATTTGTTGAGATAGATGTTATCTAATCAGTGTTTCTAGCGTAACTAATTGCAACTCTAATTATTTTCGATAGAGTGAAAGTTGGTGAGCGATTACAGTAAAATATGAAGCAGCAGACGCGATGCATCGTTCGCACGCAATCGTTGTTCCAGCTGTTATTTAAACACGTGAAATCGGAGATTTGTATAATTGTTATGTTAGATTTTTACAGTTATATAGAAAGAATTGTAACAGTGAATTCGTATCGGTGGAATAGGACGATAATTAATCCTCGGTTCGACGGCAAGCATTTTAGAAACGCATCCGGGTCACCAAGCAGATTTTCGTTATCGTCATTTCATGATTTTCAATAGACTCTGTGCATGACAGTGATCATCAGGTAAGGCAACCGGAACGTCGCGGATATGCGCGGAATCTATCTAGATCCAATAAATGCTACCAAACCAGTATCAATTCACGGAATATTCTGTTTATTCCCAGTCGCGAGCAGCCTGCGGATTCTATGTGCCCGCGGAATCTACAATTCCGTCGAATAGATCAAAATAGAATTTTAATTAGCCTGAAATCCATATGCCGGCATAGGCACCGGGAACAATTCCAGATAGACACCAGTATGTTAATGTAATAGTAACGAAGCTGTATGATATTAGATTCCGTATCTTGCAAATGCAAAATTACCGAACGCCTAGCAATTCCAATGGTCGAGCTGTATGCAGAAGAAACTCGATAAACTTCATTTAAATGATAATTTCGAAAACACTTTTTACATGATATTAATCTTTAACGTTAATAGGTAGTGTGTTGATGTCTGATTTTTAAAAAGATTACTACTAGACAACCGGTGAATAAAGTGCTGGATGCTAAACTGCTGATATGTGAACATGAAAAATAGGTAATTGGTTACGAAGTTAATGAAATGTAATTTTTAAATTTGGTAAAGTGGAGGATTATAATATTTTACTGTAATATATTCTACAAATATTTGAAACATTTAATTCTCAAAAATAATCGGACTCTTTATGCAAAATAAATATTTTCAGCTCGTGAAAGAAAGCTCGTTCCTTGTTGAGTAGTTTCAGTGAGTTTATTAATAATGTATAGACAGTCTTAAATTCATTTTTGAAGCTCCTATCGTTTCAAATTTGTATTATAAACACATAAAATCAGCAGTATAGCGATAATTTTAGCGGTTATAATTAATTATAGCGGTAATTTTGTCTGACATTTTTCTCCACATTGAATTTTCGAAAAGATTCAGTTTCTGCGAAACGGTCGAAGAAAATTCATGCTTCTGCAAATATCTAGAGGTGATTGTTGCAAAAGTGTGATTGTTTCTTGGTACCTGCTACTGTCCATATTCCGGGCTATTCAACTTGGACGCGTTGTACTGCAACCGCGGGAAAACGCCAAGGAGCTCGAAGACCACGCCGTTCGTCCAACCGAAACCCGTCTGAACGTTGTATTCTCCGCCGCCGCCTCCTCGGCCAGGCATAATTGCGTCGTACTGTAATTAAAAGAGTAATTAAAGTAAGTAATCACGCGTTTCTTGTTTCAAAGCGGACCGCCCCGAGAAGTAATTAACTCACGCGGCGATCGCCGGGATCGCCCAATGTTAATTTCTGCTGTGGACGCTGCGGGTGGACGCCTTACACAAACACCTAATTATGCAACGCGCGACAGGAAAGAATGACAGAGAGAGAGGGGGAGGGAGAGTGAAGGAGAGAGGTGGAAACAGCTGCATAGATTTAGAGATCGCACCAAAATCGAGGCTTGTGTCCATCGAGCGAAGCGATGACTTAAGAACTCGTTTTTGAAAAATGTTGCAATGCTGAATTGTTCTTTCAATGCGCTTGAATTCGTCGAAGAGACCAAGTTACTCGATTCTAGGGTGATTAGGGTAATTATAAGATTGATTATAGTGATATTCATTGATGCAATATTATATGATTATTATTAATAATATAGTACCATTACTAATATTAATAATGTAATACTATTAGTAATATAGTACTATTAATAATATTCATACTGTAATACAGTTAATAATATTAATAATATACAACTATTAATAATTTTAATAATAGCATCAAGAATAATTGTATATAGATTACGAAGAAGAAAATTATTACTAACAAGTACAAACAGTAATACAGTAACATCTAATATTCTGTTATACAATCAACACACCGACACGTTGTTCTGTAGTCAAGTGAAGTCTTTTACGTAATTTGTTGCGATCTCGTCACTGAATCTTTTTCTAACCACGACGTGTCCTCGTCATTTAATTTTAATTACTCGAAATTGTCTATGTTAAAATACAATTCTCTCCATATCTACGCCAGGAATTTTCCAGGACAAAAGACAAGCACGCGAAGGTCCATTGTCAGTTCAGTTCACAAGGGTTTATTGAGAGAGAGTTGGAATTTTTAATATAGATCACAATAGGCAATAATCTTCTTTATCCTCGCAGCGAGATATAGTTCTTTTTTATCAAATCGAAATTGAACACAGAATTTTGTTCACGCGGAAATTGAAGCGCGACGGTTAGCGTCACTTTGAAATTCATTATCCTGTGACGATCATTATTTGCATCTCTTTGCATTAGTTCTCTCGTACAAAAGCAAATGAATGCTTTTAATTAACAGGAGTGTGTACCGGCTGCGACGAGACTGAATTAAGATGCAAATCTGCTGTCAACGTGATACGGCACTTGTGCGTGTCTTGGACATAAATCATACATCGGAAATCTCATTGCGACGAAACAATTCAGTACATTTGTCTGAGACGTCGATGATTATGCTAACAATCTTCTATACAGGGTGAGAACAATATTGTTATGTAATAACTCGTGAACTAATTCTTTATCGGTGTAAGACATCTAATAATTTTTTAAAGATGTGGAGATCTATCGATTGATGACAAAGATTTAATTTTATCACAAGTTTAAATAATCCTAATTCTTTACTTAATCATTTCGATTTGTTAAGATTAATATATATAATATACTTAATATAGAATAATATACTTTATAGAATGATTATATTTTAATTATATTAGACTTTGTATATTAATTACAGTTCAATTATATTTTATTTTATATATTAACTAAGCTTTATGTAGTCAGTAATTAAGCTCTTAATGCAATAATAAAAATTAAAATTATTTGAATTCTCTTCACTAAACTGGTATCTCTTTCATCAATTGATAGATCCTCTTACGCTCTTCAAAAAAGTATTACTGCTCCCAGATCGAAAACGAATTAATTTAGTAGTTATTAGTTCGGTCCAAAAACCCGTATAGGATCGAGCACTATGACGGCGCGATAATTGATAATTCATAAAGCCTTTCTGGCTAGTAAAGTTATCAGTCGTCGGAGCAATCCTCAATTTCGTTCCTCCGGCACGATATTTTCCGGAGGGCCGAATATTTCACTGAAATGGTATCGATAAAACGATTTTTAATTTCCTATTGGCCTCGACGGCGGCTTAAATCTCGCTTGATGACCGCCATCTTTCACTCTACATAGGTATTGTCGGATGGAGTCGGTTATCGATTGGCATAAATCCTCGACACGTGAAATACTTCGCGCTTTTCTTTTCCACTTGCGCTCTCTGCTCGGGAAGACAACAAAGACTGGCGGACGGTGATGCGCTTCACTTGTTAACCGCGACGCCCGACGGTCTTAAATTATCATTGATTATGCGTCGGCTCATTCAACGGGGATGAGGTTTCACGAGAACGTGCCTTGATCCCAGCTGCGAGGATCAATTCTCGCCGCGGCGTCTTGGTTACTCTTTCGAAAATATTTCGCGCACCTCTCAGTGGTGGAAGCAGAGGAAATTTATTAATATTTGATATGGACACTAATAATTTACTGTCAAACCTAGGTAAAAATATTCGGAAATATCTTTCTCAATTTTGTATATTTATAGTTAAATTGTATAGTTAATGCGACCACACGAACAATGAACTTATATAAAAATAAATTGTAAAGAAGAGAAACGAAATCGATGAATGCAATTTTCTTATATTTCTTTTCGTTATTTCGAGAAGGATTGACGTCACTTCTGACGATTTTTATTTTCTTCTTAAAGCATGCGCGAACCAGAACGTATTCTAATTGAAAACGGAAGCCACGGTAAAACGGTATAATACACATTTGAATTTTAAATCGCTCATGTAGACGAGGATCTACTTAGTTCGATGCCTGGGGCGCCGAATTAAAACCGTGAAAGGTGCACAGTTGCATCGCTTATTTATGCAACTTCCAAGTGACGGATACCGAACGTTTCGTTAGGTTCACCTGGGAATGGTTCATCGAGTTTCGAGCGTGCTACAAGGTAAACGGTTTCAAATGACTCACACGTCGACGTTTGCAATAAATTAATTTTATCTGGGTGGCGTTCCATGTTTATAAAACACTCTTGACCCTTTGCTGGTCTCAGAAGTCTGTATACAGGGTGTCCCATTAAAAATGAAACATTTAAATATTTTCTTCTAATATAGTTGCATAAAGAATGTTTTACATGCGATTGGAATGCAGTCGAAGCATAACGATTGTACTTGACACGTTTTACAATAACTGGAAACCATGATCTTCCAACGCGTTTAAACGTCGGCTAGAATTCTCACGGGAAACAATATACATATATGTATATGCGAGAAGGTATCGGCGGTCTTCGGGGCTTCGTAGAAAGTTATTCCGAAACAACAATATCGTCTGTACCGTATTGGTACTTCGATACGATTTGAATTGCATGGAAAAAGCTTTTTGAGACACCCTATAGGGCGAGCAGCTTTGGCACTGTTACATATTTCATCAAGACAACGTTGGATCACAGGTTGCATTAAACACGCAAAGGGAACTTAAAAGACTTTACTGTGGAAATTCTTGGTGTTATCAAGCATGACGCTGTCAAGCTACCGTTACGCTTACCGATTAAAAATTCATTTGACTGCGAAAGTGATGGAAATAGCGTAATACAATCTCCCTGCAACGATTAACATTCAGCGAACATCGTTTTTAAAAATGCAGCAGACTCAGAAAAGACTAGGAATAAAGTTTTACATTAAATAAAACTGACGAATTAATAAATCATATTAATTCGACCTTATTCTCTTAACACTGTATTATTTTTATAAATTTATAAAAAAATATAGTGATTGTTATATTGATCAAATTATAATTATGTCAGAGATATTTTCGACGTTTTAAAATCTGTCGGACTGAAGTGACACTGAATATGTATACCTTCGCGTGTCTCTGTTCATTGTTTACCGTTTCCACTTATCGTTACGATTAACTATCGGATGGCAGAATGCCAGACTGTCAGACAAAAACCAGAGCTAGGTCATTCGCGAGCAATGCTTGTTATCTATGCATTGGAAATTGAGCGGATTCACCATATTGCAGTTTAGTCAACCAAACTTCATTCTTCAGTCAATGTCTGTCGGAGTTATTGAATATTGAACGAGGCGAAATTTTGACACGAGTAAAAAAGGAATGAACTTAACGAAAGTATGACTTTAAAGTTATTCATCGTCGTTACAGTTTCCCATAAATTTTTCTTTTATTCTATCTCCTTGAAAATATTTTTTCCAAGTGTCAACTACAACAAAATTTGCAAAATAAAATTGTCTATAGTTAAGTCTGCAATTCTAAAATTTGAGAAATAATTTTGAAAGAGGACTCGGTAGAGTGCACTTATATAACACATATCAAAGCGAAAAGTGAACTCGAAGAAAATTTCACTTATTTTCCCACGGAGAACCCCATAGATGGCAGTGCTCCGCCGTACAAATACCGGAGGCAATGGGTTTCGAAGGGAATAATAACTTTCAATTTCGCTTGGCGAAGAGTATGGAAATCCTTTATGAGGAAGCACCCTCGAGGAACAAAGAGCATCGTAAAAGACAAGATCGGCGGCTGTCTTCGCGGAAGAAAAGGGTTGCAGAAGGCGCCGGGAAAGATCCGGGAAAGCAGAGAGTCCGTGCTGATATTTTCCGGAGCGTAAGCTCCTCGCGCGCGAGGCAGCTTCATAAATTTTCTTTTTCGTCGCGGTGTCGTGGCCGGGATGAAGTATGAAACCTCCCGCAGCTTCGTTCAAGTGTCTTCGCGTCGCTGCCATAAAACCGGGCCGTATAAGAAACGTAAACGAAGCCGGATCGAGAGGTTTCGACTGCGCTGAAAATTCATAGACGCCCCGGAAATGGCGGCCAGTGATTCGTTCGGCCCTCGAATCGGTTTCCCTGTCCATGGGGGGAATATTTTAACGCGGATCCAAGGTATCCATCTTGCCCGCCCTTTTCACCCCCGCGCGGACACGCGTCAGTCAACCTAAAGCCTCGTTCACGCGCGGAAATAAAACTTGCCGGACATCCCATTTGTTCGCGTTAATACCCTAGATAGGGGACACTGTACTTTCACGCGGTGAAATCTTCGTTTTCTATGGTGCTTTGTAATCTGTCTTCATGAACTTTTTTTGTCAGAACTGAGTTAAAAGTTGCTCGTGAAACGAAAAACTGAAACATTATCTCCATAAATTTTTACATAATTATGTACAGAATGGATAAATTGTTAAAGCAAACAGATGTTAAAAGTTCCAGTAACATTAACCATTTAAGATAATAATTTTTGAATTAATATCTTTCATAAAAGAATCGTGTACAAATTGTCTAAGTCAATTATCAGAGTCAGAAAATAAATTAACATGAACTTGTTACTTTTTATAATTGTAATAAATCGAAGATAACGTGATAATATTTTTAAATTCTCAAATTCATAAGATTTACAGTCTAATAAATATAGAATGAAGAAGGTTCCAAGTATTTCGTCAGAATTAGAACGATACGGTTTATGAATTGGTCATAGGAGCTTATCATTGACCTATACTACTAGATATCAACACAATTCTGTACCATTAACCGGTCACAAAATTATTCGTCGTAAAGATCCTAACACTGTATGACAGAAATATTGGCACATTTTTTATGGTCCATTAACATGATCGCATGCAACCATAATTCATTCGCGTGAATGTATTAAGCTGTTTGAAAAATTCAAGGACCACTTTACTATTGACTCGCATCACTGTCGCTTCATGAAAAATCCATCTTCCACAATTACCTCTAGATAGGGCTGGCAATAAAATGACTTCTGGCACACACTTAAGACTGCTCCACCAAGAGATCTTCGATTTCATCCATAATTTCGCTCGTAAAAGTACCGCAGCATTTTTACAACACGAATACTGTATCCCCGCATGGTTTATAACAGAAAAGGATCATTAGATCCACGGCGCGAAACGTGAAAATTTTATTTTTGCCGGAAAGGTCATCGGATCAACTTCTTCGTTGCTTTTATGATACTCTTAGGAAATGCATCGTAGAAGCACTCGAAGGGAATTGCTTGTCTATCTCCCACGAGAAAGATGACTGGGTTATTTCACGGGCGAATATTTTCCAAATTTTTATCAAATTGTTCAATTCTTGGTTCGTATATTAATAATGTAACGTTTTGATGAAATCATGTCATCCTTGGTAAGCGTGTTAAAAGTATATTTTGATCAAATTATTTCATCCTTGGAACACAAGGAAATCGGACCCTGGCGCCGCGTTGTTTACGTACAACAATTTCCGTAGTCCAACGAGCAAACATTTACCTACAAACAGGTGGAAGCCCTGAGAAAGGATCAAGTGTACGGAAGTCCTTGTTTGAAGGATTTCGTAGCGAACCTCGATGGTTCGAAAATGTAACAATTTTTGATGGTATCGTGGCTTAATTATTGTAAATATTAGACAGATTATATTCGCGTACCTTGTGTCAATTTTTATAAACTCAACGATTTATAGTTGACGATTCCTTAATCAATTTTTCAATGGGCAATCGTGAATCAATAATTCACGCGAATTCTTCTGGAAGATATTTAACAAAAATGTCAATATTTCCTAATATTTGCCAAGGAAAAGGAAAATAAATTCTCACGGCGAACAAGATAGCCAAAGAAAGCAAAAGATGATGAATTAGTGGAAGATTCAAGTTGAGCATGCTTGACGATAGCCTGCAATCCTTCTTTCCTTTCAATCGATATACGATCTTGAAGGAACGGCTGCCATAGCTATCATGGCTGCTTGGAGAGTACATAAAATTGTTTACTGAAAGCGCTTCTATCTTGACAATGCAAAAAGAAGAATATTCGGACGTACTTCGCGAAGTATCCGAAAAGGAGGCATCGATTTTCTGTCGCTTTCAATACTGAATAATAAAGTTCGTCCAATCTCTTTTACTGTATTTATTTAATTTTTCAACTTGTTTTACGAGAAACGTTACACAATCGATCTCTTCGTTTTTAAACAAATTGCGTACATTTGTGCCAGGGTAAAAGATTGGAGAAATATATTTCTATTTTTAGCGACGCAGTTACCTTCGATAATTGGTGATTTATTTTAAAAATGATTATAAATTAAAATATTGTGTTTTAGCACATAAGATAACTTTGATAAAATTTTATAAGTTTGTAAAAGAGTAAAAGATTGGAGAAATATATTTTATCAGCGTCGAAACTATCCTGGAAAATTGCTGATCGATTTTTGATATTTATAAGATAAAATATAGTATTATTACGCATTATTTAATTAGAATAATGTTTCAAGAAACACAGGACATGAAAAATAAGGAAATTTTAGCGACCTACCTTTTCGTACATCTGACCAGTGTTCGAGTAACCAATGTAATTAGAGCTGACCCATCTGTCGGCCAGCATTTCGGCGAAAGACACTGCTTTTTGTACACGAGTCTTGTGCAGACCCATTATAACAAATGATTGCAGTGGCGGCCACGAGTTCGGGTAGTCCCATTGTTCTCCCGTGTAATTTAGGGACGATGGTGTTCCGCCTGCGAGTAAAAAGGACAGACAAATCGTGAAAATAATTTCCAAGATGAAATGTATAATTAACGAAGCATATATACATCGTAGAAATTTACGCAAATAAAATTCTATAACCAAATTCTTTCACCATAATCGATTTCATAGTCTAAAAATTCAATTTCTCTCTAACTGTTCATTTCGTGAAATTATTTACAAAAATTTGAATTCGTGTGGAAATTCATTTTATCCAATCATAATTAATCATTTAAGACGATGTTCAATGCTTCGTGCAAAGTTATAAAATTTTAAACAGACTCGCATGCAACACCAGACATCTGGAAACGGAATCCAGTGCAGCATAATGCATGAAACTTTCTATAGTCGTAACTCTGGAAACAATGTACAACTTTGCGACATTAATCTCAGTTATTAGAGTAACGTATACTAGCTTCTTAACAAGTCGGTAATGCTGATTATACTACTGTAACTTTATTACAATAGGGCATGGTCGACACGCTACCAAATGATGAAACACAGTGACAAGTATTATTAAAGGATCACGTATTGCAATCTTATGTTTTGTTCCGCGTGATAGATGGACTTTTAAACGACTGTGATTAATTCAATTCTATAAAAGTATTATTAAAGTCTATATTGATTTTAGGTTCTTATTTGAGTGCATTTTCTACTACAAAATATAATTTGAACTGGAATATTAAAATAACAAAGAATAATAATTAAAATTATTATTAGATTGTATCGAAGACTTTTATATTTAAAGAAGTATAAATATGGAGAAATTTTACTCTATATTAAAATTTGTTGAATCAAAATTGACAGGAGAATTATAAATTTGCATTGAATATTAACAGACTCAGAGAATCAGTAATAAAATAATATATCTCAGCAATAATATGTCTGGAAAAGAAAGGAATGGTTAAATAACTGAACTAGTTAACATTAAATTGTCAGGACTAATTTTCATAGCAAAAATTTCGTTCAAATTTGACGATGTGAATTCAGCGAATAAAATATAAAATACAAATACATGTCGTCAAGAAGAGACGTATAGGTATTAAAATTAGGACACCGCCATCGATATGGAAATGATTCCATGAATCCCATTTAAAACGAGTTGTACTCCATTTCGATTACGATTTTTCATAGCCGAGATATCATCGCTTAAAGTGATGCATAATTTCGAGATATTTCACTGCCGTTTTCTTTCTTCTCGTCCGCGGATCTCTCGCTTTTACTAACACACGGATCCACCCCACCCGTTGCCACCTGCGCGTCGTGGTCAATGACGGCGACTGAGTCAGCTCACCTTTTACAGCCACCACCACTACGACTAGACGTGCGTACGGAGAAAAAACTAGGTCGCGGCATTTCTTGCTTTTCGGATGAAAGTTTACCAGGCTCCTGCATTATAATACTCGTCTCCGACATTTGCTATCTCGGCCATCGGTTACGCCGTCGGATTCCAGCGAAATGCACCGTCGAGAATTCGCTTTTCCTCGGCCTCCGGTCATAGCTCGCAGCATCTCTTACACATACCCATTGACATTGAACTAGAGCATTCGCCGACTGACATT
Organism: Augochlora pura; assembly: GCF_028453695.1. Classification (NCBI taxonomy): domain Eukaryota; kingdom Metazoa; phylum Arthropoda; class Insecta; order Hymenoptera; family Halictidae; genus Augochlora; species Augochlora pura. The sequence goes on along the minus strand of NC_135775.1, from coordinate 19,706,324 downwards.
TTAATATTTTAATGCTTTCGTCGAATATACTGTGCTTCGACATTTATATACTTCAATTTTTCGTTGGATATTTCCGCTTAAATATTTGCTCGTTCGAGGAATATCGAATTTCTCCCGAGGAATTTTTCAGTAGTAGTGTAGAGCACAATTTTTTACTAAATATTTTTAAATATTTTTTACTTTAATTCATAAATATGTTCGAGATTTGAAATATTAGAAATTAGCCACGTCTGATCATTGCTGGCTAATTCTACTTGATACAAGGACCAAAATTTAATTCCTAGATTTAATGCGTTGAAGATTTCTTTACAAATCGAATGACTGGCTTTCTATTTAATCTGTAATGAACTACTCAGAATTATTTAAAATGTGAATGTTGGAACTTTTAGTAAAAATTTGACTGCGCGTGCTTATCAACATTTTACATTTAATTTAACCTTTCTTCTTCTTTTAACTCCTTCTATATATGTACCTTGTCTTTTCTAGTATATTTCAAGTGCAGCCTATAATAATTTAAACAACCTAAATAATTTAAATGATCAGAAACTACATCCTAGAAGAACAATATTAATACTTCGGGTCCAAATAGACCCAATCCCGAATATAAAAGTAAGAAATGAAATAAAATATTCGCAACAAGACTTTCGCCTGCATCATTACGAATATCATGAAGCAATAAAATAATGACGAATTGGAATAAAATTCGTCGACTAAAGAAGATCGACAGAGATAAAAACTGGTCCATCATCTCAGGACGCAGCCTAAGATCCTTTTCCACGAGGACATACGTCAAATCGAATTCTTAATACACCTATTCGACTGACCGAATGGAGCCGCGCTTAGCTACATATTCTCGGACCGATAAACGGTGCTCTTTCAAGCAACCAGCGGCACACAGAGGTGAACATTCGTCTCTTATCGCGATTCCATTCGATTTCATTCTTACGAGAATAACTTTCGCAGCGCCGATTTCTTTCGAGGCCGGCAAAAGTTTAAATTGAATCGCGGTGATGAAGAGAACGCCAAGGACACGACGGATTAAAGCTCTCGAGTAGAGAGTTACAGCCACTTGTTTACGACTCGTTTCTCTTTCGAAAACCAATTACCGATGGCAATCGTCTCTCTCACCTAAGAATCTATCGATGCCTTCCGATTGCAGATATTTCACCGCCGACAAAGCGTATTCCTCGCGTTGCGCCTGATTGTAGCTCAACGTGTACAGAGGTGCGAGGTTCGTCGGGTAAAACGTGTTTCTGGGCTGATTATTCTTCAGGTTGTAGTCCAACCAAATTCCTGCCTCTTCGTTCCATAGGACGTTGTCGATCGCTTGTTGAATTTGAGCCGCTAATTTGTCGTAAGAAGCTGCTTTCTGAAAATTACGATCGGAGAGTGAAAAATTATTTTAGATTAGGAAGAAGCTTCCTCTATTCGTAATTATGCCGATTTTATTTTAAATAGTAATTAACGAATTCAAAATTAAATGAATATTGCAGATAATAATTAAATTTCTTGTTTACTGTACACTGTCTGTTGTTTATTTAATACTGGTCGAGAAATGGTTATTCGTAACCAATAGTAAATTCTAGCTATCAGTAATGGTTATTCATAACCGGAAACCCATTTCGTCAATTGCAACTGTTATCTGTAACGAACGAACCTCCACGTCATCGGTGTATGTTATTTGTAACAATAGAACAATTTTCGTTATCTGTACGACAACCAGAAAAACGCCAGTCATTTGTAATTAGTGATGTTTAACCGAACACGCTTCGAATGTCGTCGTTACACTTTCGCTTTCTCCCGTTTTCGCGTTATGGTGCTCTGCTCCGAGGTGCATGTGCATTTCGCGCGACGACGGGCAAGGTTCGTCAACGATGATATCGCGTGATTCGCTTATTGTTTCTTTTCAGCGAAAGTTATACACCGGGCCGAAGGAAGTATACAGAGGATCGTTGATCGTTAGGCATAATGACTTCTGCGAAGTGGGACGAGCAGTCCGGGGCTTATCTTTTGTCATTCCGATTTGTTGCGCGTGCTCGCGTGCCTTCGTTTAGACCGAGAAAGGGGGGAGGGGGGAGGGGGGAGGCGTCGTTTGTACACGAACAAGGAAGCCCGGATTAAACAAGTAGAATGCCCCCGGAACACCGGCTACAATTCACCTGCTTTAATGACTTAACGCCGGTGAGATATCGCACGGAACTCTCTGATAATCTCCGCGGGCGCGCGGTAGAAAGCCGGTTTATCACCGGCGGAAACTTTCGTACGGGGGAATATTTCACTTTTGGCAACAGTCGTCAAGCCTCTGGAATCGATGATTCGGAAAAGTTCGAATCAAAGACCTCGCGAGCTCGTTTGTCACTGTCATGTCGCGGCGAGCACAACTTTTGAATGGAACCACCGACGAACCGAATCTATATACTTTCTATAAATTTTCTCGCTTTACCGAGAGCCACGCGCTGTGTGTACAACGCCTTTGCGAAAGTTATCGATCTCTCTGTGAATGAATGGAGGAAATATGACGAGAGTTTGTCGGAGTTCTTGGGAACGTGAAAGAAAAATAATTCGTATCGAACGTTATTGCCCATGGAGTCGTGGTAAGCATGATCGGTAGAACGAGCTCCCTGACAAGAATGAATACATGTGAAGAATTTGTACATTTGTTAAAATTGTCGAGAGGGAAACTGCTATTCTATTTTTGCTTCTAGCTCGGAAACTTTTCAATTGTAATTTAATAATCAAAATCATACAAATGTAGTAGAACTTTCGTTACATAAAACTAATAGGGAGATCTTTTGAATTATAGTACTTAGACACGGTGCCAAATTAAAGCATTGCCCATTTTTATAATAAACAATGTTTCATAGAAGTAATGTTTCAAATTTTAATCAAGGTTTTACTGTAATTATGTTATGGTTTAGATCATTGATTTGGTTTCTTGCTAGACGTTAAGTTCGTGAATATTTTTTCTAAAGTCATTTGGAAATTAATGAAAATAATTTTGTGCGATGTCCCGTGTCGAATACAAAATTTTATAAAAACGGAAACCAGTCGTAATCAGTAAGGAAGTGTTTGAAGAGTAAGAAGGCTAGGGTGGTGGATCTTAATCAAATTTAAACAAGTTGTTTGAAACGACGAAAGAGACGCGCGTGACTTTGCTTTCGTAGAACTTTGTACATTTGATGTCTAACAATGAAATTAGAAGAACTGGAGAGATAACTTAATTGATTCTTTATATTAGCTTTTACTTTAATTGACTAACAAACTTTTCATGTATTCTTTTCTGACGATCTTCTACACAGATACCTAAACAAAGTATACTAATAAAGAGACGAACTTCAAAATTTAATCAACGTTTCTAGTCAAGTTTAAATAAAGACAACAATATATTAAATAAGAGGTAAAATTAATTCTATTTAATTTTTAATAGAAATATAGACTGTAATAAATTTATAATAGGAATTTAAATTGCAATAAAGTTTTAATAGAAATTTAATTGTAACTAATTTCTAATAGAAATTTAAGCTGTCATAAATTTTTAATAGAAATTTAAATTGTAATGAAGTCTTAATAGAAATTTAAATAACGCGAAATAGACCTACACAATGTATCTGCGTCATCGTTCTTACCAGATTCGTCGCACAAACGATATTCAAATATTATTGCATGAAAGGAAAGGTTTGAGCACTTGAATACGTTACATTGTACGTAAGATGGGTATACAACGATTGCGTAGATGAGTTCCTTTTTTAATTGGATCGTGCTACAGGAGCAACAAGTACCACGAATAGAGTCTAAAGACATTTGGTTTTATCATATTGCAAGGCTACTCACTCTGAAGTTGCCGAGGATCCTATGAAATTGACCCAGGAGTCGCGCGTTTTGTTGCAAAATCGCATTAAGGTCGACAGGTATAATATACTCGGTCGAGATGTTCACTAAACTGAGCTTTCCGTCTACGGTATCTCCATTAAACCACCTGTTGGAAAAGTCCCAGCCACTTTCGGCGCCGGCTTTTATATTGTTGTAAAAGAACTCCTGCGATTCTGCGGGCAGCTGCTGCGCTATCTCGTAGTCCTCCCTAAAACACAAGTTCTCAATTGTCACAGTGTCGCTTGCGGCACTAAAAATATTTGTTTGTCGCGACGAAAGCGTCGAACGCAAAAGCGAAACAATTCTCACTAGTATCGCTTCCCCGTTCGACAACATTTCGGATCAAATATCAAAAATACGAAAAATGTCCAATTTTCTACTAAAATCAAAACCTAGTATCTCCATAACATTTTTTAAATAGAAAAAGCAGAATAATTGTCATTCGTCTTTGAATTTGAGATATTTTGTAATCATTGACAAGAAAATTTAATATTCGAAAGCATCGCAATTTGTTAGGTTGATTCAGGTTGCCCTTTAATTAATCGTAAGTGAACAAACACTGTTCTATTCTCGTTATTACGATGAAAGACACAATTCATGCTTTCCAGTAAATTAATGTTATCCCACGATCAATTATGGTCAATCATGTTTAATCAAGTAACGAGGTACATATTTCTCGTTCGATGTAATTTCAATCGCAGTCCATGGGTACACCGTGCCAGGACTATAATACCATTAAAACATCATGAAAGGAACTGCAAACAACAGTCGAATGAAATTTAATTGCGAACGGATTTGAATGCACTGTCGAACCGGTAAGCGTGGCTGCAAGGCGGCAATATGCACGTGCGCCTGCATTTAATCACGTCTACGCTGAGTATTAACGCTTCTAAGGAGTTCCAGCTCGAAGCATATAAATATTTGCCCCCCCAAACAACGACCAACTCAATTTCGTGTACGTGTGCGCGCGCCCGCGCGTGGGCGTAACGCAATACAACGGGCGAGCTTAATTTGTCACGCGTTTACCACCATTTAATGGTCAGTTTATCTTCGGCGATAGTAATTAACATTTAAACGATGCATGTGCATCGGGCCATTCGTACTGCATAATGTCTCAACTGATACAACTTGGATTTTCCTATGTGTGTACGCATTCTTTTCCAAGACGTGGAACATTTTTACAGAATACGAATTCAATCGTACAAATTCAAATTCGATTTCAAATTCAAATTATGCTCTTTTTATTATATATTATTGTATAATATATATATCAGTTACACCACAATTTTTTCTTTTTCCTAAATCGTATTTCTTTGCTCAAGGATTAGTTTGTTAGATAACATTTAAAATTACACCTACAGTAAAACTAACAAGTGTAATTTTCTCTTCTACAGCGAAAAGTTCGACAAATTCGATTTCTATTTGTTTTTCCACTATGATGCACTCATATATATGCTATCACAAAATTAATAATAAAAAAAGCACATATGTTTGTCTTTGAGAAATCTGCAATTCTCTACCATGCGTCTTATTATCCAAAATTTGTCACACTTTTTCCAAACTTTAAAAAGCATCCAAGAAGGTAAATTACCCTTTCGATCAAGCTACAGAGTTGAAAGTTTTCTGAGACCGTTCTTTTTTCTATCAGCTATCGAATAGTCATTCAAAAACGTCTAAAGGCAATTTTGACCATCTTATTATTTAACCTTTTTCTCAAATTTGCCACAGCCTCTTTAATTAAAAATTCAAAAGCGTATACGTGAGCGTAGCATTACTTGTAACTCTCAGGTCTCGGCCCATTGCTGCGCACGAAGTAATGAGCCATCTTGTAAGTCTTCCCGTTCTTCTTCACGCTGATCATCCTCTCGTTCTGCCAGAACGCGAACTCCTCCTCCAAGGTGGATATGATGGAACGCAGATAATCGTAATCTCCCGTGAAATCCAAGTACCTCGAGACCTGCGCCGAGCAAACAGAAAGAACAGTGAAACGCCGGAGCGTAACGCACAACGGGGCGCAAAGTTTCGCGACATCCTCGAGCCTGCCTCGAAACTGCAATAACCTCGGAACGAACAAGCGGCACGACCTCTCGCGAGCTTTGCAACCGAGTGTCTTCGCCGGAAACACATTAAAGGGCTCGTTGCATCGGCAAGTAGGACGCTGGGATCGGCCTCTTAAGGAGGAACGCGGGATAGGAGTTTCAAAACTGATAAGTCGCTTTTTGAGAACCGGTCTGCTCGTTTCCATTTCGAAGACGCGATACTGGGATCTACTAAGAGAATCTAGATAATGCAGTTCTAATGTTTATCTTCATTGATTTATTGTGAAGGTACTCTAGATTTATGTGTTAATGTGTTAGCACTAGATTTACTCAGTTGTAAATGTAATGACCTGATATGTGTTGATTTTAGACTGAATTTGCTTAAAGCATTGTAGCACAATGCAGTTAGTTTCTGCGAGGTGCCTAATTTCTCTCCCTTTGATTTGTCTTAAATTTATTGAATTCATTATGCTTTTATTTTGTTTAATTTTCAATGAAATCATTGCTTTCACAATTGACTTTGTATTTATCGAATAAGACACATTACATAGATTTTATTATTTTATTTTCTTCATTTTTGAAGAAAGAAAATTAATGTGTCCTATTCGATAAATATATTGACATATTTATTGACAAATGAACAAAGTAAAAGAATAAAAGAATTTAACATAACCTATCTAGTAATTATAACACAAAGTCACAAAATAAATATAAAATATAAAATTCCGCGTAATTCTACAGAAAACACAAATTTCGTTTCTTCCAAATCGTCTCAAAACAATCCAATCGACCGAAAATCGTTCGCATTAGTTCTTAATACTATTCGAATTGCTCCGACTTTCGGCGAAACCGTTGCTGCGGGGTTCGGCCCCTGTTATTCAAGGCTTCCGGGACGTTAAGTTGTCCGTTGGACCGACAAACGAGAATACAATGGCACTGCGAAACCAATCATTACCGGGGCGGGTCGCCGGCAGCGATAGCAAAGTCGGGCAGAGAATTCGATGGAATTATCAATTTGTTTTCGTGGCTTGGTTCGTAGTCGGCGGTTCGGCTTCACGATTCCGCCGCGTCCCGTCGAAATAAATAGCTCCGGCGAGATTTCTTCGGAATATTTTCTTTATCTGGATCGACTCGCGCGGGACTCCCCGCGGAAACGGCGGATCCAGATACAGGGTGAACGAAGAAACTTTTTGAAATGCGATTTACGGCGGCGAAGGCAGCCGAGAGTTTTGCGGCCGAGGGCTCGAGATTATTCCTTGATTTGTCAAAGAACCGGTTCCTCCCCGGCACGCGCGAGGATATTCGCTGACGGTCCGCGAAATATTTTTCGCGTGAATCGAGATATTTCGCGTGCTAAGAAACGTGCTTTGCTATTCGCGTGTTGACGGAGTTTGTACGGTGACGATCTACGAGTTGTGCTCGTTTACTTTAAGTTTGCAGATTGTCGATCTTTCGTGTGTCGTCTCCGGAAAGTTGAGAGCCGAGTGCATGTTTTCGTATTTTTCAAGCTGTGGTAGGCTAGACTAAACTATGATTAAACAGAACTGCAATGTTATTTGGTATTGTATTATTTATTCCTTCGTTTTTATTCATTTCTTTATTGGTTCATTGCTCAAGAAAATGCAGAGAATAATTCTGGATATAAGTTGGCCAACTTTATTTGACGATAACTTTGTGATAAGTGATTGTAAGATCACGGTCTTTCTTTTAAATTAAACCTTGAAACTTCTACTTTAAGATAGCTTTTCGAGAGTTTGAGTTCTATGTATTTTTATCGCTGTGATTCTTTATATGAGAGGTCATGTTTATCATATTGAATATTGCCAAGTACGGACTTTGGAAAAATTTTATGGGAAATGCTTTTTGTTGTCCAATGAATTACAGAATTATTTATTTTATTAAAATATATTAGAAGTAGTACATTGGAGCAATATTATTATTCGACTCCGGTTTTTCGCGTTTACGACAACAATCAATAGCTGTAATTTTAAATAGTAGAAAAATTAAAAGAACTTAAAAATGTCATCGTATTATTTGAGATCTACCAAAATTATTTAAACAAGAAAAAGCTTTTGGCTTAATCTCTGTCCCTTGCAATCGACATAGACTATCTGTATTCTGTATAAAAATCCGCAGTCCTGTTATCATGTATTTATAACCATAACAAGTTGAATTAATTATCCCGAAAATCAAAGAGACAAAAATTATGACAGAAGTCCAAGTCTTTCTCTCCAAGAAAAGATAGTGTTCCATCAGCGTTCGATCGTCCAAAAGATATTTCTCTGGAAACATCAAGCCGGTGTTCGATCGCCGACAACGATAAGCAACTACTCAGCTTGAAAAGTGATACGTTTTCTTGCGCAAAGCTCTGTTAACAGGGGTTTTCCCAGGAACCTCGGGGCTTCCCATTTCTTCTCTAAATTACAGGCATTTTCCGACTATTGAGCTCGTGCGGTAAATCGCGCGGAAATCTTCGAGGGCCGAAAGAAAAGCCTCGGAATCGTGAGGAGAGAGAAAACGCGGGGAAGTTTGACAGTGGGGGGCGAACAAAGCCAGAAAAATCTCGTTCGATTTCGAACATCGGACACACCGGCGACGGGCATCGATGGATGCTAGTTGGAATTTTCGGTTTATGTTCGGTATGGTAATAGGTATGGGGGATAAGTGTTCGGTGTTGGTGCACGACGCGGTTCGATGAAGTAGATTCGGAAACGAGCCGTCGAACTTCCGGTGACACGGCTAATAAATGGAATTCTAACTGACGCGATTATTTAGGAATTCTAGGACGGTCTCGTTCCAGTAATTTTACACGATTACTGGACGGATTCCATTCACGGGTCTCTTTAGATTGTAATTTACTACGCGGACCGAATCGAATCCATTCGTTTATGGGACTCGAATGGGAGCTTCGAATGGCAATGTTCTCTCACGCTTTCATTATCCTTATTCTTCAGTCAAATTTGATCGATGTTACGATATGACATCCTTTTATACCTTGATCGTCTTTGTTCGACATCGAACAGATGTTCGTTTAGATGACAATTTCGATTAGAGCATTTCATTTAAGCAAAGTTTTATGCTATATTAATGTGGACGAGCATTTGGTTATTTAAATCGATTGTAGAAATGATTATTTGTTAGGGTATTTTTCATAGCGCGAATATTTGTGTAAAGGCTATGACAAAGTTTATTAGAGATATTAAAGGAAAAATGTATTAGTGTGTACTGTATTGAAATTGTAGATTTTCTTGCCAAAAGGAGAAATTGATAAATTGGAGGAAAATATGATTAAATCCAATAAGCTTCTACAGAGACTACTTACTATTTATTAATTAATAAATAGCACTCCGTAGAATTCAAGCTTTATGGAAAGCTTTGTATCAAATATAACACAGTACATATAAAAATTAGAGTAGTAAAAGTAAGGCTAATGGAAATGAAAAATCTATGAATAAGAATAGCCGAGTTAACAGTATCAAGAATAAATCTAGTAAAATTGAAAATAGTGAAACAGAAAACAGTAGAATTGAAATCAGTAAAACTAAAAATAATAGAAATAGAAATAGTAAAAATAAAAATAGAGAAACAGGAAATAGTAAAACTAAAATGAGTAAAAATAAAAATATTACAAATGAAAATAGTCATCAAATGAGTAGTGTTCAAAATAAAAGTATTTGAAATAAATTTATTCGAAATAAAAGTATTCGAAATAAAAATAGTCGAAATAAAAGTAACAGTGTATAAAATATTTTCGAAATCGAGTGTTTCAAAAAGCGTGCAGTTTCGAGCAGACCGCGTCCAGCGAGCAATTTTCCCCGGGAAGTACTATATCGCGACGCGCATAAACTGGAAAACGGATCCCGAAAAATTAATATCAGAAAAGTACGACGCACCATGAGATGTAACATCGGCGGCTGGCTCCTCATCAGGTAATAAATTCTACCACCGTTCGGTATGAATCCATATTTCTCCACCATGTACAAGAAATTGTCTATCATTCCTTTGGCAGTCTGATGCATGTCCGATAATAGCAGCCCTTCGATCACCCAGTAACTGTCCCAGTAGTAGAACTCTGTCGGATAGAAACAGCCGTTCAAGCGACATTTCAATTCTAGCCAGATGCCGGCCGCGCTCTCAACTTCTATTAATTAAATCACCATTGATTAATACCGACCGCGTCAATACCAGGCCGCGTGTTTTTGTCATTTAACACTTAATCGGGCGTAGCCGGCATTTATCTTCATTACAACAAATTGATGCGCGTAAGTGTGAAATCGGAATTTATGATCCGAGCGATAAACGTTTTGATCGCCGCTTATGTAAAATGTGGTCGTCTATAGTTCCACCCGGCCGGATTAGATTGAATAATTATCAGAATACGCGATGCGAATATTCTCCTCGTAACGAACAAAACCGGCGGTAATTTCTTCAAACCGCTGTTTAAATATTACGATACATCGATGTAGGAGGATATTAATCACGCTTAATTACGTCTGTCGTGCACTATCATTCATTACCATTTAAGTGGAATCTGATTATTGTTAATCGGCCCCTTACGATGATAATCGAGGCAACTTTTAACAACAGGTATATTGGAATGTAGCACTAATATTTCATTTTAAAGCTTACATAAATGTGTAACTACTTGCCACTCGGATAATAATAGATCGTTATCGATCTGTTCAATTTATAATTACATCAGGCATTTTTTTATTCTAACCTAGTGAAGAAAAAGAAATTCCTGAAAACTTCATGCATTGTTAATATAACTCCGAAGAAACATATTGAATATTTTAAATAATTACAGATATCTTCACAATCACAGATATCTTCATAATTAAGGTAAATTGAATTGTTCACTTTTTCTTTCGTTAAGACAATTCTTTTTCCGTAAAAATTCTTGAGAGAATTAGAAATAGCGTTACGAATCAGATAAATCGATAAATTATAATTTAATAACGAAACAAATCGAATATTATAAAACATTGTCAGAATAATATATATTCGAGCAATATTATCATGTATTTACAATTAAGAGGAGCTGAATTATGTTGAAGCTACAATTTCATGATTCGCGAAAACAATTGTCTAGTGAAAGATTTGTCAACTGTTAACGCAATTAGGCTACATTAAAACAGATTCGAAAAGTGTAGACATTCACTGATCAGTTTACGATGAAACGCCTGTATTAATCAAGATTTTATGCACGTCACCTTTGAACCTTCCTCCGGGAACCACGAAAGTGTTCTTGACGTAGATCAAACTGTGCTTCTGCGGGTTCTCGGCCACGTCATCGTTCATCTTCTTCGCCAAATTCTTCCAAATGGCGTTGAGGTTCGACAACCATTGTCGATACTTCGGGTCCTGTACACGTTTCAGGATCGACGGGTTCTCCTTCCAGTCGGGCAACGTCGAATTTAGAAGCTCGCTGGTATCGGCGAAGTTCTCCTTCACAAATTGGTCCACCTGGCTTCGAGACGGCTTGTTGTTTGTTGCATTCATCAGGTTGTTGAAGCTGTCCAAGCACAAACAGGACCGATTGGTCAGTTAATCAATCATGACACGGCAAACAGCGGAAACGTTTGCGTTGCACCGCTCCGCGATGCGTATCGGGCTGTCGGAACCCATATAGAAATCATCTTGCCAATTAATTAATTGCAAACAGCCTTGCACCGGCGTTCACCGAGCCCCAGATCGCGTGTCATTGCCGGGGCAAAAATCAAACAAAATAAAGTCCGTCCGGGGCTCTCTCGTTTCGATCGTCTCTATAATTAAATTTCCAAGTGTGCTATTGTTTTAATTATAATCGAACCGTAATGAAGTGCATTGTTTTTAAGAGCCGTTGCCGCTGTTAAAACTTGTGAAAAAGTGTCAGAGTTAATTACAAAAAGTGAATGTTACTTTAACGATAGAGATGTTGGTCTAAGCTGTACTTTAGACGAAAATAATAATTGTACAAATGACTAGTTCAAAGTGTGAGATATATAATTTAAAATCGTCTTTTCTGTGTGATATTTTCTCTAACTATATTTTTACTGAACAAAATTCGTGTAAAATCATTACTTATTTTCTAAAGTACTGAATTCTTAATATTTCGAATTAAAAATATTTCAAATAAAAATCGTAAGAACAAAATTAAAAGTCAATACCTTGGTTATAGGGCAGTAAATTAGACTCTCTAAAATTAAAAAAAAATTCGAGTCATTTAGTCAAGTAAAGTGTAACTGCATTTTAAAAGGTACCCAAATGCCACTTTCGGCGACTGTAAGTCCTCCGAAGGGACCATCCCGAATACAGATGCACGCGAAGGCTCGCTAAACAATGGGACACAAGAGTCACCGGCAATAATCGTAGTCGATCCCGACGATTGGTCCCCTGCTATAGACCGGAGTCTCTCCGCCCCCTCGAATTTCCTCGATCGTCCCACAATGCTCGTAAACCACGGCCGAATTTCGACATTTCGCATGAAACGATCTACACCGCGGCAGTTCTATGATCCGAACGGGCACCGTCGTGCGGCCGCGAATCAGAGCGATGCTTACTTTATACCAGGCGGCCATTACGAGCCGTACATAAGCACAGAAGCAAATTGGTCGCCCGCGAAACAACGCAATCATCTTGAAACGATCGTCGGTCTTGTGAGTCGCGGGACGCGCGCGTGACAACGCTACGTCTTGTTCTGGTTTAATTTCTATCCGTGGACTGCTTTTACGGCGTTGTGGAAGACGATAATAGCGACCATTGTTTGCTTAAAAAGTAACAGCTTCAAACTGAGAGAATAGAAAAATATATATAATTATGGCCGAAAATAAATATACAGCATTTGATCATTCTGCGCTATTCTAATAGTGAATTCTGAAATTACTAGGTAATTTGAGAAAATGTTATTTTTAGAATTATATTCTGGATATATTAATAGAAATATATTTTATTGTAATATATTTTCGCTGCAGAAAGAAATCATTTTCTAACTAAAAATCTTAACTAAAAATTATTATTTAATCGGATAAATATCAGAAATTTCATCTTGAAATCACAAAGTGGAAAATACCGAGAGATTAATCATTGTGCAAAAGTGCACAGAAAGTGCTGCAAATGTCAAGCTGCAATGATTTCGTACACCGGAGACATCCATATTCAATCTGTCCGTGTTACACCGTCCGCGCTCAATTCGTTCCCCGTAAAACTGTCAACTATATCACGTTCGTTTCGTCCATAGAAACGGCGGGAACCGGTTTAACTATGCATACGACCGAGTTTCTCAGATCGGGAGTGATTCAAAGAGTCTCCCGATTTGGTGCAAACGCTCTCGGAACGCTGATTCGCCGCGGCGAAGGTGGACGAAAGTGAACGTAACGCGTTGCCGTAAAACGAGAACCGTAAATGTCCTGACAGGCCCGGGTGATTTAACGCACGATGGTTCCCGGCGAGATCGCGTGGGGTCAGTTTAAAAACCCGGAGGCAGCCGTGATTTCGTTTCCCCGCGATCGTAAAACCCAGCTGGGTTTTTAGCGGGGAACCCCGGTTCCGGTGTTCCGTGAAAACGAAACGATGGGAATAATATCGAACCGGGTCGTTGCTTCTGCACGTCGACCCGCTTTCCGAGTAAACAAGAACGAGGAAGGGAATTTAAGGCTTTCATGGCCAAGGGTTTACAAAGGCATATCGTGCAATTTTCATTGCTCGGGGCTTTCGGCTGATCGGAGAAAATGCCTTTGCGAGCATCGATCTCGGCGGAGTGGATTTTAATCGTTCCGATGCCGTGGTCTGTCTATCGTGCATTATCGCGGTCGTTAAATTTTGGAAATTCGTACATTTGTGGAATATCGCGGCCCGATTGAAACTCGTGAAATTTTCATTTAATTTTCAGTCGCAAGTGCACGCAGACAACGTGGTAATTTTAGTGAAATTTCTCCGAGAAATGTAACGAAACAGGCATTATCAAATTTCATGAAACTGAATAAAACAAATGCTATCGCATTTCACGAAATTGAACAAAACAAATGCTACCCGAATACGTGAATTTAATAAAGCTAGTTTCGTTAAATTTAATTCGACCACGCTAATTGTTACTGAATTTCATAAGATTTTTAACAAAACAAGTTTCATTGTATTTCGTTCAAACAAAAAGCTATTATTAAATTTTATAAAATTTAACAAAGCAGCTTCTTTTTCAGCAAACTTCGGCCAAATAGAACGAATGCCATTTTTTTCCATGAAATTCAATGAAACTGTGTTATTGAGCTGAAACAAAGAACGAAACGTAACGACTGTTATCATACGGCGTGAAATATTTGTGTTGTGAATCAATTTTTACGGAATATGAAATAAATCAAGTTTTTCCAGCCATCGAAATAACGAAGAGATTGAATTTTCTCCGACGCGCGAGACTGAGATGTAAATCGACTGAAACGGAAGTTGGAAATCATGATGCGTAATCTTCTGACTCTGCATTTTCTTGATCTTTACATAAAATTAAAATATATTATCGTACATCTAAACTTTCAAAGAGAATCGGTAAATTTTGTTTCTCCTTCTTGATTTTCCTTGTTATACATTACTATTCGTTCGTTAATTAATTAATTCCAATCAGCTTGGCATCTACGTATAAACATAATATAACTGCAAAGGGTTAGACTCTAAACGCGTTACAACAGAGATTATATTATTGTCGTTTGTTTCATAAAGGGGCATCGATTTTTAAGGTTCTGTATGCAGACCATGCAACCTCGACAAGCTGCACTGTTAGCGAAACTCTGGGGTAAGTTTTCTGCAAAGGGCATTACCGCGCTGGGAAATCTCGGCAACGAGGGCACTGGAAACTGGAAGGGTACATTCAAAAATTGAAAGTCAGCGAGACGTTTCCGTAGAGCTTAATATTTGATATTTTCGCTGCCGTTGTATCGCAGCCGGTCCCTGCGACACGAAATGTATCCCTAAGTGAAACGGCGCAACGTTCACTGCAGTGCATTCTATGGTTCAATTGAATCAGAGAAACCAGACGTCGTATCAACCATTGTTTCCCTTAAATTCAAGCTGGCGTGTGACGCCGCTGATCTGCCTATATTTCAAACGGAACGATATCGAAGCCACGACGTGTTGTACGAATTAAACGGATACCAAATAATATCCACGAAATTATGTATCACGGAAATGAAACGAAGTTAGTAATAAAGATCGATACCGACGGAATTCGTGGAATTGAAATTCATTGGGAATCGATTACGGATTCTATGCATTTATGGAAACCGCGAGCGTCTAACTGCAAGATTATACGCATTTTTTACGAACACGAGTGATTGCAGATTTTGTGCATTTATGAGAAACATGAGTACGCGATTGCGGATTTTATGCATTCCTCGCGAAGATGAGCGCATAATTGCAGAGCTTACGCATTTATGAGAAACAGAAGTATGCTACCACGGATTTTATGCACTTGTCAGAAACATTAGTGTGTAACTGGAGATTTACGCATTTGTGAGAAACTTGAGTGTATAAAATATAAAACAGCGACAACTTGTTAGACTTGAGAAAATGATGAATTTCATATGGCATTATTTGCAACAGTATCTCTGCAAAGTCTCATTTAGAAATTAGTCGGTCTGCGTATCGAATTAATTTATTCATTTACGTGGTTCAAGAGAAGAAGTTTCACGTGGATTGTTATGAAATTCAAGGGAAGGCAAAGCATCTGACCGTATACGTTCGGAGGGATGATGGATTGGTACTTACTTGGCGAGGGTTTCTTCGGGGTCGTGTATCTGACGAAGATCGACGAAGGTTTTGCTGTCACGAAAGATCCCGGCGAGCTGCACCGTTTGTAGCAAAGGACCCGTGCAGTAGATCGTGCTGAAAATCGAAACAGGAAAAGATGCTAAAATTATATCTTCCTTGAAAATCGATCCGAAAAAGCAACGAAGAATGTATAAATAATTTACGGTTGCAAGAACAAATACATCAAGCAAGCTTCTCTATTTAACGAGAAGCACCATTCAGAGTGTTCATTTTCATTTCGGAGGAACTGTAACTCTTTAAGATACTTGTCGTCTTCCAACAGTCCGCAAAGCTTCTTACTCGACGCTAAGTCCGAGGAAATATCTTCAAGTACTTAAACTGAACCTTGTAATTACGTAATTACACTGTCATTCATTATTTACAGAATTTATGAATAAATATCGAATCGGTTCAGCGAAATATTAAACAGAACACGAAAGAAACGCTGTACAATCGGACGCACAAATATTATTCGCGTCGAGTTGCTACTTGCAAATTGGAGGAATGAAATTAACGTTCCATAAAAAATTGTTAACTTCTCCAGGTTAATTAGAGGAGAATCGACGCATCTCGCAACACAGCTCGTTCTGTTATTTCTCCTCGTGCAAGAATTTTGTAACAGCTTCGTCGGACATCTTTGACTATCGAAGCGTTGTTAAAGGGCCGCCCGTCATCTGTTGTCAAAGCTCGACCTTTCTTCGATCATTATTTTCTCGAAGGTGACGGGCGAAGAAAATGGGGAAAAAATGAAATTCCGAAAGATCAAAGAAGTCGCCGCCGCGTCTCGTCGCGACAAGTCGTCTCGTTTTACGCTCGCGGTGGCGATACGTGCGTAAAGCAAGTCCTTCGGCTTAAACGATCGAAAAAAAACGATCGATCCTTTTTTTACAGTTTCTCAATCCCTATTCTGTGAAAGTGCGGTCCCAAAGGGAACTGTAAAAGTTGTAGAGCTTTAAAGGCCTCGGCGCCGACGATCGCCGGGCACGGTAGCGAAATGCGCCTTTTTTTCTAGGATCTTTCTTCTACGATCTTCTGCCATGATTTGCACAGAAACTATTCGCATGATGTGTTCACTATTTTACAGTGATACATTATTGTTTTGGTTTAATTTGCTAGTAACAGATGTATGCAATTTTTGCAGAAAGAGTATAAGAAGAGTATATGAGTATAAATAAGAGTACAAATGAAGTAGTAAAAAGAGTACAAGAATACAAATAATAATACTAAACAATTTATTTCTAAATAATTTACTAAATGAACTTGTTGAACAGATTTACTTAATCACGCTTTAATAATCAACGTAAGCATATATTCTAATTTCATACACAATATAAAGAATAAATAGTAATTAAAAAGAATATTGTTTCCGTCTATATCATGGCAGCCATAAAGGTACGAAATTCCTACAATAAAACGCTATTATTGCACGCAAAAATTACCTTGCACTTTTGAAATATTACCAAATACACGTGCAAAATCATAGCACTATTAAATCAATTGATTTAATGAAAATAATTTCTTATGAAATTAGAGATAATTAATAATGGGAGTATACTGTTAATGAACGTCTGTAGGCGTCGGAAAATGTTTTCGTTGTCTCGTCGGGATGAATTCATGACAACAGAATACTCTTCCTGTTTTACTGACAGGTAAGTCCGTAGAACAGCACCGCCGGAATTTATGGTCCGTTCGGGTTTGGCACGCTTCTGACAGGATCCAAGAAAAGGGAGTCGCAACGGCGCTACTGTTCTATATACTGCTCGAACGAAATCGAATAATCATGGTCCCGAGCTAATTCGGACACGCTGCCAACATCGACCCGCAAAAAAGCCAGCTGGCATCGGTTTTGGTTCACGGTTCAACGGATACTTGATGTTTTACCGCATTTGGATGGATATCAAAGGTGAAGTCAATAATGTGGACTAACATTTCGAAAATCGAAACGATCGCAATTCATTAGAATAATATTTTTTCGTCGCATTTGATCGGTCGAAATTTATAGAAATGTGTCTGCTAATTAACTTGAGTCGAACTTTGTCTACTAATTAATTTTGTGTCTGTTTTATCACATCATTGAACATTGAAAAATTGTTCAATCGTTGCATAAACTGTTCATGCTTTCATTTGGAACACGACTTCCTTTTATAGCTTTAAATAATTTATTTAAGGCTTCCATTGCTTGAATTTTTAAGTCTAAAGTAAGCAGTCCAAAAGTAAGCAGATATTTGTTAGTTCAAGCAAAGTTTGTATCAACTTGGAAATAAATCAACAATCTCGGTGAATTTTCGCGAATTTTCGAAACTTCGAAAACTACGATACGAAGCTTTGGGCAATCGCGTATGCAGAAATGTATAAAATCTGCAAGTGTAGTCGCGTTAAAATTTTCGGAGCTTATGGTGGAGAAGATGGATGCTTCGAGCAATTTTGTATAAGATGTTTCAGTTTATTCCAGAACTTTATAGATGCTTGAATATTCGCGTCGATATTAATTCTCTTGAACATCAAATCAAAATAATAAAATCGCTTTGAGAGGCGATCGATGTTAATTAGGACGAGAGTTTAACGTTATTACGAAATACAAGGATTAATTCGTCACGCATTCGATAAAATGGAACGACCGATTTTCAATAATTTCGTACCGAATTTCAATCTATTCCGCAAATCTGCATGAGCTCGTTGAATAAAATGAAGGAAATGATAGGTAAACAGGAGGAAAATTAATCTCACAATTTTTCGTAATTTACCACGAGATACCTCAATCGCCTCGAAATTAATTGATATTTCAGCTGAATTTTCAGATAACATTTGTAAGGTTGTATAATTTGATAGGCATTGAAGCGCTTCAATTTACAAAATCAGAATATTATACGCGCAGATAATTAAACTCATTTTCAAGCATCGTATCATTTATAAAAAAAAGCAATTTCCATGCGTTTCTAGTTCACCGAAAATGTTGTCTTAGAAATAGTTTGATAATATCAAGAGTTGTTAAATTAGTAATAAGTCACTTTGACTAGTTTAATAGTTCCAGGTGTTAATCAACGCTGCATAATTACGCGACGCAGCTTTGTCATAGTTCCTCTTTAAAACCCGTTCCTTGTATCTATTGATCATCGATCTTATCTGCGACACGTTATCGCTGCATACAAAAGAGCGCAGCGACGCGCGATCCCCGTGTCTATTGAAAACATGTTAAAGAGTCGAATAGCTTTCAATACTTTTTATTAAATCCCGTCGTCGATTCCAGGGAAATTGAGCTCGGGAAAATCTATAGGATTCCGGCGTGGAGAGCAATATCACCGCGAATATCTGGTTCCTGTTATAATTCGGATCGGAAACATAGCGCGCGAGCTCTCGCTATCAATCCGTTGCCGGCGTGTTTCCCCGAGACGATATGAAAAATGACATCGATCATGTTAATAAAACAACGGCGCTCTGCTCTACGAATTTTCCGCCGGCGACAAATCGAACGGGGATATTTTATCGCACATAATATCGTCGGCGCGTGTGTCGAACACAGCCGTCAAAGACACCGTATATCCGCGCGAGAAACGTACGTTTCGTCACTGCATGAAACGTCAAGCATCCGTGTCACGTTCATTCGAAATATTTTCTACTTCTACCACGTCCCCCCTCCCCTATAAATTTGCTTTACATTCTTCAAACTTACGGCAGCATTTTGTTTGGAACCCTCGACGAAATTGAGTTTACATTTTCTTCACATACTGAAGGGGAAGCTTGAATCCATTGGGACCCAGAGTATTGTTACTTGATTATTTTGTTTTTGACAATTGAGCTGGTATTTTAGTTTATATTATTTTTTTTAAAATTCCTTCAAGATTTTTTTGAGAAGAAAGTATACCACTTTTTTGCAGTTTATTCATGCACGTTTCAATGACATTTAATTCGTTGAGTTAAAATTAAATTTAAATTTCATTGAGAAATTTGTGTGGAGAAATAATAGCACCTTTTGCAATTTTTGCAAGGTTTATATATGCATATTTAAATAACATTTAATTTGTCGAGTTATTCTAGTGTAATACAGACGTCTCGTAAAATTTCATTTCGCACAAAATAATAAAAGAAATGAAATGAATTCGTATTTCTTCATTAATTATTTTGGAAAAATTTAAATAAAGTACTAGTATTTCTTTAAGGTTTTCAGAGCCGTCTACTCTATTTTTTATCACAAATGCATCAAATCGACAGCGTAGTTATAAATATACGAAGCACGTACCACCGCTCAGTAGTATTGTTATCGCGGATTAAAACGGCATCGCTATTCTAAATCTACGCGACAATAAATTGCAGCGTTCAAGCGTCTTTTGTTTCTCGTCCTCCCTACATGCATTATTTTTCTCTCGCACCCGCATCGAACAATGAGAAGTGGCGCGATGACGTAACTGAGACGTCTCGTCCTGGATTTTCGCACTTGCCACGCGGCACAGCCGCCGAAAAAAATGACAGGCTCTCGTCGGGGTTGTCGACCTTCGTCACCCTCTTCACGGGTTCTTCCCTCCTCCACCCGGATGTATTTTATCTTCGGCGTCCTCGGGGTGATAACGGAAGTCGACCTTCCTATTTGATCGATGACGTCTTATTGTACACGTTCCCGAACTTACAATAAACGACCCACTTTCGTCAGCCTCATTGGTATTTATTATAATGGCGCGTAGATGCTGGAAGTCATTTTTCAGATGACCCCGCGCGAGCTCTCGCCTTCGATATATTAATATAACGCCTTGCCGGTCGAACTATGACCGCCATTAATATCCCGGAACACCGGGCGATTTATTCAACCCCTTGAATCCCTGAGTTATGAAACTTTCATGTCCCGTTGTCGTAATTTAAGATTGAATTTTTAATATCTTTGAAATGCTGGATGAACGAGAATAATAAAGCACACTGCATTCGTGTATGCAAGTTTTGTTTCTATTTGTTCTATTAAGTATTTGCTTTCCTCCGAAATTATGCGAACCGTTGTCTAGTCAATTGTTGCAATTTTAATCGCTTTTCGCAATCTCTTTAAATCATTAAAGTTATAGTTATGGTCACATTTTTGAAAATTTTAATTCGTGTCTAAGAGAGTAGAATAATTTATAATGTTGCAGGTTAGTGCACTTGAAAGGCTACATTTTTAAATGAATGGTAGAAGCTTCGTATCTTTTTTGAAGATAGTATTTTTAAAAAATTCTTTTTGGTTAAATATGACTCAGGCTATACATAAAAATGCAACACTTCTTATGCACCGACCTAATATAAATTAGCTTGATTTCAACTTATCTTCACAATACATGTAATCAGTAAAGAATACAACTGTTAGTTAACAGTGTAACTCAATTTTTACAATCGAATTTTCGGGTGATGTTTCGGTATACCAAAAAATAGTTTAAACTTGATGGAAATTTCGCGGCGGTCGAAGCGTAAACGCCGGAGCGTCTAAAACGTTTAATAAATTTAGCGATTGGTCTAATAGAACGTGATTATGCAAACTCTCAGCGGCGTGCGCGACTCGTTCGCCGTCGACCGTATAAATAAATAAATAAAGTCGTAGCTTCGTGTCCGAATGTCGGCACGCTAACTGAACGAGGGTCAACCGCTGTTAGATAAGTCAGACACACACTGTGGGAGACACTCCAAGGGGTTCAACGATAAAATAAATCACCGGGCATCCATTTCGGCCCAGAGGAGACCCACCCCCCGGATCATTCGGAGGTTATTTCGGTCAGAGGAAACCGTTCTCCGGTGGAGTCATGAATTCTTTTTTTTTTCAGAGGGAGCTTGTTTCTCGTGTTATCATCTTACCGTTGAACCGCCGGGCGCGCGTAAAAACGTCTGCCAGAGGAATTACACCCCGCAAATAACGAGTTTTTATTCTGCCGAGATACCGGGCGGCGACAGCCCCAATTAAATCCGGACCAATTAGCATACATAATTATGTTTATACGGTACGTATGGCCGGATAAAACAAGCCACTAAATTCGGCTTCTATCTATTTTTTAGCTTATTATATTTTACGCCATTTTATGTTCCACGATAAAATTTTTCTGGAAATAATTTGTTCAATTCATTTCAGCCGTAATTTCAAAATTTATTTGTTTGCGAAACTTGTCGCTTTATTCCTGTACGTATTATCTAGAAATTATATTTGTTAAAACACTGCATCTATTTTAACATTCTGTTATAGGATTTAATTGTCGACAAATCAAATTGTTTTATCTGTTTACTGTATTATTTTTAAATTTATTTATTTGCTAGTTTCTTTATTCCTGTATTATATCAAAACTGAATTTCTTTTAAACATTGCCTGCATCTATTTTAATATTTTGTTGCAGATTTCAATTCTTGACCAATCCGAACTACTTGCTTCACTTTCGTATACGTTATTTAAAAATGCAGAAATAAAGCTTATTATACTTGACTTCTTTAAAAAATATAATTTTTTGAAATATCACCTAGCTCAATATTCGACATTCTTATTTATAATTTCGTTATCGACGAACATCGTTCGTTGGTATCTCTCGCATTTACGACACAACCAGTCTGCGAATCTGTGAATTGCATTGGCTCCGAACTATGCGAAAGCTTTTTTGTTCCAGTCGTTAATAATCTCGGCCGGTAATGCGATCCTGAGGTCCGAGCAGGGAAAAGGCCATACTCACGAGCGTTTGGGAAAAACAATTTTCGCGATTTTCCATCGAGAAGTCGCTTCGCGAATTCCTGCGCTCCGTTGTGCGATATCAAATTATTCGAGTTCTACACGGAATTCTTTTCATAGCGTGGTTTAATGTAACTCCTGCGATGAAGAGAGAGAGAGAGAGAGAGAGAGAGAGAGAGAGAGAGAGAGAAAGAGAAAGAGAGAAAGGAAGGAAGAATGAGAGAAAGAAACAGAAAAAGACAGAGGGACAAAAATGGAAGAAAGAAACAGAGAAAGACAGATAGGGAAAATGAAAGAAAGAGACAGAAATAGTCAGAGAGAGAGAGAGAGAGAGAGAGAGGGAGAGAGAGAGAAATGGGAGAAAGAGACAGAAAGGCAGGAAGCGAGAGAGGAAATGGGAGAAAGGGAAAATAAGCGAAAGAGTCAGAAAATGAGAGAAAATGAAAGAAAGAGACTGAAAGACAAAGAAAGAGAAAAAGAGATAGAAAAAGATAGACAAAATGAGAGCAAGGGACAGAAAAAGAGATTGTGTAAGGGATACAGTGTCGGAAAAACGGAGTCGAAAAATTCCCGGATAAGAGTCGTCGTTGCAACGCGTCGCCCTCATTATGATGCTCTCTTGGTCCATAAATTTTTCCTGTCTCCTCGCGACGCGATAATATTTCGAGGCGACCCCTAAGTTGATTAAGGTTATTTCGCGAAATCAGCATCGCACGCTTCGGGGGAGACCGAATCTCCTTTAGAAAAGATATCGCCAAGGTTCGATCGACCTAATCAACACTCCTCCGCCCAGCAAGCCTGTTTTATCGAGATCCTGTGGAAATAATTCAGCATAAACTGTTCTCGAGAGTCGGTCTCGTAGCGGACTCGCAGATAAAACAGTTTCCCCCGAAGATTTAATTCTCGCTGCGCCGCTCTTGTATCAGTTAGGCGCAATTACGCTCTCTTTCTGAGACTACTTCTTCGACATTGCTCGAAATTGCTGTCGCATTCGTCTTGCCGTTCTATTTTACTTTGCCACCTTTTTCAGTTTTATCGTCCTTACTAAGCACTCTTTAATCCTTATTTAAGCTACTGTGATGTATAACTGTCACGTAATTTACGATTAACATGTAATCAAGATGCGCACAGTTTAATGAAAAATTGGAAGAGTTTTCATTTGATTATATGAAATTAAGGGACATTTATATTTTTTAGTTATTCATCCTTTTAGCTTCCTCTTTTTTAAACAAAAATGAAGTGACAATTAAATAGTATAAGATTCTATCGAAATTCATACTATGTTTTAAAGAAATTGGAATTGTTAAAATATAATTAATGCAACGAAATCGTTAAGCTTAGTTAATATTTCTACTTTGATTCTTTATGATCTCTACTTTGATTCTTTATGATCTCTAATTTAATTCTTCATGATCTCTAATTTAATTTTTCACGATTTTCGGTTTAATCTTGTACGATTTCAGTCCAATATAAAATTCTATATCTTCCTTATCGTGAAAGCATGAGAACAATAGTCCCTAACATTGCGTAACTTTTGTTATTCCATTATAATCTGTAACGTAATCCAAGCCCTCTTAAATCTTTCATTTGTTTCTTTACAATCCTTCCTACATTTCCACGCAAGTAATCAACGGAGATAATGGCATAAGTGTGTTACGATACAAGCGAGGTGAACGAGCATTGTTGTTTGTCATTTGTACATCGAACAGAAGAATTAATTCAAGTATCTGATTGCGTAAAGTAACTGATCGCAGATTACGTAGCGAGATCAGAGAAAACGGCGGCTGAAGAAGACGCGGTCTTACGTCGACCCGATAAGATAAATCTTGACACGAGACACGCGAAACGAGAACCGAACCCTATATTTCCGTCGATAGAGGGAAGACAATGTCCGTTACCAAGCGATCGGAATTTTTCATCCGAGCGACGCGCGCGATCGAAGGAACGAAATACACAGGGAATTTCGCGGAAACGCATCCGCGAGAAGATCGCGAAACGTGTACGTTTTCATTGACTCAATTTACTTCGTTTGTGCAGTTTACTGCGTTGGTATACAATTCCGGTTGTAATTAACGAGACTGGATTCGCGATCGTACAATATCAAATATTGAAAAATCTCGTTTCGAAAAAAACTGCAATTTTCGAAACTTTTAATTGTTTACAGATTTTGTAGCCCAGAAAAGTGTATTCCATTTAAAAGGCAATATAACTTTTTTAAACTGAATTGAATAACTTGGCCTGCTGGACAAATCAATTTTGCTAATATTTGGAATTATAAAAGAAATAAAAAATTCCCAGTGTGCATATAAGAGAAAGACACTTTTAAAATTATCGTTTTATAGGTTAGAAATAAAACAGTCGAAAAGATATAATTTTTTAATATTTTTATCGTCGCAACAATTTTTTGAAATAATTTTTCTAGCCATTGTCTAATAGACTAACGCATCCAACATTTGAACACGGTTTAAATCGCTTGGCCTAATCGTAAAAAAGTTATTCCGTTTCAAACGGCGTAGGAAAACATTTTTGAGCCATCGCAGACGCGGACATTTCACGCGCGCTCGCGAGACTGCTAAGATTTCATTACCGAAGTTTCATTTGTAGCCGAGCATAAAGCTTCTCGAGCGCGTAAGAAACGGAAAGAAGAACAATAGCCGGGAGAAAGATAAAGTGCTTTACAGGATGATTGGAGGGAGTGATCTGTAGACGGTCTCGGAAAATTAATATTAACCAAACCGTGTCCCCGCGGATATCGGTTTTTGCGGCTGGAATTTAAATGGCCGCGCGACGAGGATCTACCTTTTTATGCTGGAAAGATGATTTCTGTCATGGAAACCGGATTACCATAAACGAGATTTACATTCGACTGTATAAAAATATATGTAAATAACGACGGTGCCCGGGATAGATCAAACTATTTCGTAGCGTCCTCGGTGCACGAGCTTTTCACGCTTGCGGGTTCACAACGGTGCACACAGAAGTGCGGAGCCTTGGGGTCACCGATTATATTGAAAACTTTGCACAGCGTGAAAAGAAATGAAAGAGGTGATTTATTTGAAGTCTCATCGACATTTTCCCATCGACCAAAGTATTCAAAGTTAATTATTTCTTGCTCGCATTGCAATATTTTCCTGGTACTTTATTCTATTCATCGCGAGGATAAAAACCGGA
The DNA here is from genome assembly GCF_028453695.1 of Augochlora pura. NCBI lineage: Eukaryota > Metazoa > Arthropoda > Insecta > Hymenoptera > Halictidae > Augochlora > Augochlora pura. Next base: position 19,680,812 of record NC_135775.1, on the reverse strand, counting down.
TTGCCATTTATCGATTCAATAAAGATCGAGGTTAAAATATGGATTATTACGTTCCAAACATTGACGGATTAATGAATGCATTTTATACACTATTCATCGCTATTCATTATACGTCGCTTCTCTGTGAACATAAACTGTCATGCGGATAATGTATTAAAACCTGTGACGAAATAAATAAAATACGCTATGAAACAGTAAAAGGAGACCCAATTTTAGCAAACCGTAACGGAATAACTACAATTCTGTTTTATTTTAACGTAACGCAATTCTGGCAACAATTTAAAAATAAACGATTTAAATGAGTAAAAATCAATTATAGTAGGATAAATGGCAACTTTAGCGCTGGTAAACAAATCTCGCTTTTCGCATTTTGCGAACACGGATGTTTAACCACGTGGAATGAAAATATATCAAAGTAGCAGCCGAGTGGATTACGCGTAGCAGGTTCGTTACATCGTAACAAACACTTCATTTCGAATAATGGAGCCACCGTAAAATTAGGATTGCGAAGAAAGACGACCATCTTGAATCTTCCGGTCGGAGGGTTGTTTTCTTCTCGCTCGCTCGTCCGGCTGTACGAATATTGAGAAACCCATTAGCGAAGACCGTGCCCGACGTCTGGACAGAGTCTGTCGTCCGTGGATTAAACAAAAATAAATAGGGAAACGTTCGTTAACAGATAAGGCGATCTCTTTCATCAGAGCGATTCTGTTCTCTACCGGTTATGGCTCGCCTCGTTGAGCGGCCCGCTAAGACGCTCTGTAAGATTTCAATTACACGAACAGCCGCTGTTAACCATCCCCGGCGAGTCCATTTCACAGTTTATAGTTCCAATCCTTGCCAATGGGTTTACGGTTCCGGGTTTACGCGCAGATCCACGCAACAACGATCGAGAAATCAATAAATAGGCCGCGCGGTCGTCTTACCACCTCGTGTACACTGTTGCTCAGAAGTATCGACGCTTTCTGATCGACGTTAATAATTACAGATACATTGCAAATCTCACGAATTGATTAAAAAATTGGTAAGTGGAATTTCAGGTTGTTAAAGTTATTAAAAAATGAAATTCACCTTTATTAACTCCTGTTTTGTAGAATCCATGCACGACGTTTATTTATTAGTTAGAATGTTTTATATACCAGTTTATCACTTTTCAAAAAAATTTAAAATATTTCTTTTACTATTTACGAAAAATTAAAATATTCTCTATAATTCATAGAATTTTCACTTATTAATTAAGACAATTTAAGTAACGAGAGCAGAGTAGCAGTTTTCATTAAAAAATTTCCTGACTGTCCATTTGAATTCAGGAAGTTATTTAATTATACTTGTAAATATTATAAAAAGCACAAATATAATTAAAGTGATAATAAACGTTCTTTATTGCGTGCAAAAGAGAATAGCAATTTTTGAAGGTGCACCGACATTTTCGAAATATCCGCGGCTTAGTTCGCCTCTCGTCGCAAGTCCCCGATACTTCTGGACGACAGTGTACGTGTATTATCACCAGGCATTTCGTTCAATGAACGAATCAACGAGCTAACGCCGGCGTTTTAAAGCTAATACCTTGGTTTACGGTTTACTTTAGAGTTTACGAAGTGTTCAGTGCGAAGGTGTTTCACCTCCATTGAAAGCATGAATCTTCCGTGAATTGAAGCATCTTGCAGACGCATCAATGTGGCCGTAGAATGATGCATTTACTTGAAAACGTGCGCGAAATTGGAAGAACAAGTTTCTCCACTTCACAGAATTCGCTCGATGCTCTTGGTAATGTAATGATCTTAGCGCTACACAATATATACATTTATATAAGAGATTTTACTAATATACATTAATTGACTGTGTTAATATATTATTTGACTATAGTTTAGTTCTTTTAAATTTTCTATTGTTACTACTGTTTTATAGTGTTAATTTCTTCTATTTAAAATTTTTATATTTTAGAATTCCTGTTAGTTAAATTTTCCATTTTTAAAATTTTTCCTTTTTAATTTTTGAAGTGATTGGAATTTCTTCGAAATAAATGTATTCTTTTTTCATTTTTCTTATTCAATTTTTCAACTGTTTTGAGTTTCTCTCGAGTAAATTAGTTTTTCAAATCCATCGCATTTAATTTTTCTATTAAAATTCTTCCTTCATTTTATTTAATTTTTCTATTCTTCGACGTTCCTATTATTTAAAAATAATCATCAGCTTGCAAGGATAATAATATGTCCGATTTAAAAAGTGAAGTCAAATCTCCGCTTTGATCGCTTATTATACAAAGAATAAAAAATAATACTGTTGATACTAAATACAGTTCTTAGCATCGATACTTATCATAGTACAGTGCATAATAATATTGCCATAAATTCCCGAAGATCCGGAGTTCGGTAATGAAGATCGTGCAACTGACAAAGCCGCGAATTTCATCGAGCTTTTCAGACAAATTGATCTCGGCGGACCGATGAATTAGACGTTCCAAAAGCCCGTACATCATTTCGCAGCGGATTACTCGAATTCCGCGTAATCGTAGTTCCTTAAACTTCGATCGAACTTCGATTAATTGAACAGTCGCTGCCACGCCGGTGATTTACGACGCCGTGGCGCGCCGCCACCCCGCAGCCGTGGAACGAGTCCGGTTCGTTCTGCTTCATACGTCGAAGGTTATGGTGCACGAACCCATGTAACGAACCGGCTTACGGTTTGATGATTTCCACTGGATAACTCGCAGCCTCTGTCGCCCGGCTCTATTCCTTGTTGTATCGCACCGGTCTGCTTCGCTTTGATTTCCGGTTGTATATTCGGTTTGCGGCGAGTTGCACCGGCACGGAAAGTTTGTTAGTCCGCGTCTTGTTCCCGGATGGAGGATTGTACTCCAATTATAACGCATTCCCTAATTGTTGAATTCGTCGAATCGACGATTATCTTGCGGATCGTTAGGTAGTTGTAACAAGTGGTTAATTCTGTCAGATGAACCGCGGCGAAGCGAGTTTTGATTTCTCTATTAACACGCAGCCCGTATGTGGCCTCTCTGCTACAACTTCCATAATTCGTCTTTGTTAGAAACAGATCTGGCCGCTTTCGGAAATCATCAAAATATGTTATTTCAAAACGAGTTTCCAGCTTTATTTGATAAAGTGATTCTTTTCAAAATAACAGCATTATTTTAAGAAGTATTTCACGGAAAATTAATTGATAGACTTACAATTATTGATTTATTTGCCATTTCAATTAATGTTTTATTTGCTGTTTTATAAAATAAATTATTTGTTAGTTGTTGCTTGTTATTTAGTATCGCAATTTTTTACTTTTTAATTATTATTCAGTATTGTCCGAAATAACTGGCAATATACTAGACGGACTGCGAATTCTCTGCATTTATTGTCAAAATTAATAGACGAAATTTAAGACATTTTTGAAAAATTTAACATTATTTACTACTTTCAACTTAATGAAATGATTCTAGGAAGGAAGAATCTCTTATTTACTGCAACTGATCAAGAACATATTTACACGAAGATCCTCTGTCTACTAATAAATATTAATATCAGTGACACTTTTACCACATCGGTAGAAAAACGGAACCTATAGTTGCAACGTTCGATAACAAAAAATTAGGTCAGTGTTAAAGTGAATTATCTTGTTATCCCGTGCGAAGTGGCGCGGCTCTGACGAAGAAAGTTGCAAAAGAAATAGGGAATGAGGGGGGGATTAACGAGATGCGGTTTGATGCGAACAATAATTACCTGTTTCGAGCGATTCATGGGAATGCTTGGCGCGTTCTATAATCCCGCGCTTCCACCCCGCGAATTGTTTGCACGTTGTGCTTAGCATAAGCCGGGCTGGCACCCTTCTGCTAACTTCAATCAGTGAATTAAACCGTTGATAGAATAATCCTCGAAATGGTGTCGCGCGAAACGGTAACCATTCATACGTGTAACGGAAATCCTTTTAACCGTTCGACCCGGTGGTTCCCTTTGACAAGCGGGTTACAGTCAAGTTGCAAATCACTTTATCGAGATTGTAATGAATTCGTGCCTCGTTTGAGTGGTGGGCGCATCATATTAAATAGTTTATGATTCCGCGGATTTAAGCGAATTTACGTCGGTCGTGAACAACGGAGCTTTCGCGTCGGTCGGTTTCCACAATTACGCAAACAATTTTCCCCTTGGCCTGGCAAACAATTTCTACCTTAATTGTACATTTTTAATTCTACCGCCGTTCTCCGTTTAGCGCTGTTTATTGCGCATTAACGCAATTATGTTTTTAGTGCTGCGTTAAAAGCGAATTGCGGAGATTTAATTGTAGCATTTATCGCTTGGCAATATTTTTGCGCACTTGCTGTGCTATTTTTATGGTAATTAGCTATTGGTTAATTGTAAATATATTTATTGGTCAATTGGTCGCAGAATATTTTGTGAAAATGGAAATTGATTAATAAATTCTTTTTGAAGATTTAAATTTTTATAGACCGTTTAGTAAAGATCAGAATGACGGAAAAATTAATTTGGTTAATTGCAAGGTATTTTCCGACCAGATTCGCAGTCTAATGACTAAACTATTAATGTTTTCAATAAGTATTTTTGAAGTCTCTAGATATTTTTATTAATCCTTATTTTATCTATCTACGATTGTCATAAATTGCATCAAATCTACAGTCTAACAATCATATAACATTTAATCTTATATAACATAATTTTCTCCCTTTTTTGTCCAAAGATGTTACAATGTTTGAAAAATACACAACGATATAAAAATTGCGAAACTTACACTTATATATATGTATACATGTAAAATTGATGTTCTGCGATATTCTAGTAAAAAAGTGGAACAGAATTCGAAAAAGACAAATAATAAATGTGCGACTTGAATGTTAGGCAGAATGACAGAGGGTCGAAACTGGGGGGACATCGTTGGACACGGGTCGCGGAACCGTAATAAATTTAGGAACGTGCTCGCGTAGGGGAGGGGGAGGGGGAAAACATTTTTCTAAATCAATTTTACTTTCGAAATTCCTCCGGTTTCAGCGTAATTTCACGCGGTGAACTCGCCCGTCATTTGCTGCGGTTCGAACGAAATAAAAGTAAAATATGGTGCACCGAAAAAGTATCTGCACGCGCGCAGCTTTTGAAATCAAACTTCTCTCTTAACGAAACGTCCGCGTTACCGTGCACTTTTCGTGCCTCGTTATGCACCGAAACATTGTGCACATTCGTGAAAATAATGGGAAGAACGTGAACATTCGTGAAAATAATCAAAAGAATATGAACATGCATGAAAATAATGGAAAGAATATGAACATGCATGAAAATAATGGAAAGAATATGAAACTGCATAAAAATAATGGAAAGAAATGTGAAAAGTCCGTAGTTAAAAATGTACTCGTATACTGTTGATTCGTTTAGTAATTATTAGTGCACTGCTGGTTTTATGCATTCATGTTAAAAATAACTAATAGCAGGATGTAGACACAATAGGAAAATTTAATGACATTGTTATCTTCTCTTCGGTTTATTAAAAGTATTAAAAGAAAAAATACATTTTTATTTTATCTCCGTTAATTAAGATTGTAAAAAATGGAAATAAAATAAACATGTATTTCTTCTGTTAATAATTTTGATGAACTAAAAAGAAAACATCAAAGTTACTAAATTTTGAGACAAAAATTTTTTAAATATTGAAAAATGGGACTTTTTTAATCTTTTTCGTCATTTAACCCAATTGCAATATTCGCAAAACAATTAGTATACGCTGTCTATTAAACTAGCCTATCTATTACCTAAAACAGAATTAAATCGTTAGTTCCAATTTGAAAAAAGGTAATTCCTTTTCAAAAAGTGTTATATACGCTTCTTACTTTTACGGAGGAATATAAAATATCTGCTTCCATAATCTAACACGAAAATAATAACTAACAATATCCAAATACGATTAATTAACGTCCCGCATTTTTACGAAATACCATATCTAAAAGACACCGAGTATGCCAATACTTTCCTGTTCACCGAGCGAAAAAATCTGAAACGCGCATACTTCAGCATGAGCCCGATTAAAATCGCAGCAGAGTTGGAAAATCATGGAACGCGGAATTTTTTTCGCGTGATCGAACGATGATTCTCGCGTGAACGTCGCCGCGAGTGTAATGTGGTGAGCTCGTGCGACAAAAAAATGGCAAGGGAAAAATGGTGGACGAAGAAATCGAAGAAGAACGGGACGAAGACGTTCGGAACCCTTTTAGCGGCTCTCCAGTTTCGGAGGACACGTAACAGGAGGAATATTTTCAGCCCAGGTAGACCCGCCGCTCTTCCTTGGAGCAACAGGTAAAAACACTGAGGAATTTAAAGCGGCGAGTAAATTTTGATGAACATCCGACGACGTTAATATTCCGCCGCGGGCGACGCGAACGCCGCAGCAGCTTCACACTCAATTAATATTAATGGCTCGGGAGCACAATTACGGAAACTGCTTTGTAATAATTAGTAATCCGCCGATAATTTATTGTCACGCGCTACGTGATCGACTCGCCGTGGATTCCAAACGTTTCGCCGTGATTGGCCCTGTAATTAGGCGCACTTTAATCACATAAGTCGCTATTTGATGAAACACTATCACACGCTTGTTATTGTTGATCGCACGTACGATCATGGTGCATCGAATGCTTGCAGATTGTAATTATTGCAGATTTATTATTTATTAACTTTTTTATTGTTTGTGGTAGTTTACGATAGCAATTTACGTATTTAATAAATCTGGTGACAGTTGTCGATTTATTAAAGAATTTTTTAAATAAAATTATTCATGTAGGGTGATCATGAGCCTCCAATATAAAGTGAAATTTATTGATAATGATTTATGAATATTTATATATTTTTTGTCTCTTTCTTTAAATTAGTGTAATATAATTAATATAATGCCTATATTGCTGGGTTAATATATATTGTAATTATATTAGTATATAAACATAAATTACTATCAGTAAGTTAGAATAGCAATTCTAATCAATTCTATTCTAGTCATCTAGAAATGTGTTTCTACTCTTAATAATTTTATTAGGAATAAAAATTTTGTCATTTTTTAAAATTGTTTGTTCTATTTTGTACTAGGAATAGTACTGAACTTGCAAAATAATTAATCTGCACTCAGATAACAAATCTGTACCTATATTGAATTTGGAAGACTTAGATTTAATTTGAATCTCACAATTAGTGAATTAAATCGTTCTGGTTTCTTAATTCCAGATTTCTCACTTTGTACATGCATTTTAACTCTGCACTCGAAGCCATTTTAAGCTTAGGTTGAAAGTATCTATTTTAACCAGCTGTATTCCTATTTTATATGACTTCATACAATTTATACATATGAAATTGAGCCTTTGAACAGTCTTTCAAATAGCAAGGTCTCTAATAATATCAAAATTATTTTGGAATATTATTAAAGTACTAGCTATTTAATATATTTCTAACAAAGCAGGTAATTTTGGTTTCGTCAAAAAATCCGCAATCAGGTAATCAGTCGAAACAAGAAATCTCCCGCGGAGCAAGTGGAGTGTTAACCGAACAAATCTCCGAGAAATCCGCGCGGCAGCAGGATCGACGAAGTAAAAAGATCTTCGCGCGTGTGCGGTACAAGCGCAAGAAGAAGAAAAAAGGAGAGCGCGAAGATTTTCGCGCAGCAGGAAGACAACTGGGTAACTAGGTTGCAGGGAATGAGTCACGAGCAATTGTGCTTGACGGTGTTCCAGCGGCGTGTAATAAGAATCTGGCCAGGTATCAGCACGCTCGGACGAAACCGGTGGCAATCCCCGGGAAATACCGGCATTCCAAAACGAAGAACATTCGAGGGGGAGGGGACCGTGATAAGGGTGCACCGAACGCTGGAAAATCACCGGGTCAAAATACAGGCTGCGGAAATTGAGTGGAGAACACGGAGATAAAACGAAAAAAGAAGAAAAATCTCGCATGCCCGAACCACGGGTTCTTGCCGGGCGCGCCCACCGCCGCGTCGCCGCGCCGGCTTTTGCTATCGGTAATCCGTGGCATTCTCGTGCAAATTTTCCCGGAGGGGTCACCGGGAATATCCGTCGAGCTTCCACTATTTTACGAAGCTCTTAACACACCAGATAAATTGCATTCTTACGTACGCGTGTTCGCTTTGACCGAGAATCCGGTCGCGATATCCGCGAACAAAATAAATGTTAATCGCGACGCTTCTTCGAATCGCACGCTATTTTTACATATTTCCGAGGTTTTGACGTTCTTATTGCATGGCGTAATAATTGACCGACAGTCACACCTGTCGGCTGATCGATTTTAACGAAACTCTACGCGGTGATTCTGGAGATATAGATAAGCAGTGTCCGAACTTTTCTGAAAATTCATCGTTTTTTGAAGATGTTTGACAGATTTGGATTTCTCTGTATATGTACGGTCAATTTCGTTAATATTTGGACAGTATTTCTTCATCTTTTTATTTGTATAAGGTGCGTGATTCCGGTGTTATTCTTATATATTTAAGAATTTTATGAAGTCGTTCGTTAATTTGTAAAAATTCACCCTTCGATGCAGGTATCAGTATAAATTGCGATCAGGTATAAGTTGCTTTATAAAAGTGCACAATAAAATTGCGAATTCTATAAAATATCTACTAAATTCAGGAATAGTAGATATAATTTTCCAGTAGATAATTTTTCAGTAGATAATTTTCCAGTAGATAATTTTCCTTTAGTAGATATAATTATCCACTGACGCAGAATAATTTGCTTAATCAAAGTGTCCAATAAAACCGAAACATCGTCAAACCATTTCTCACACTTCCAAACCAAGAATTTTATAAAATCATACGTCCATCAATGCCTACCATCGACAACGTTCCCCAAATATTAATCAAACGTTTCCAGCATCACAAATTTTCGTCAAGCAATTTAATATTTAACGTACACGTAGCCGTGGATCGATTTTACCGGGCGTAAACTTTTATTCCCTTTCGGAATTATCGCCGTTCTTCGGAATCCCATTCGAACGACAACGGAATACTAAACAAGCGATCGAACGCCGAGCAATAAAAAAAAGAGAAACAAGAAGAAGAGACGGTGTCGCCGCCGCCGCGAAGGAATTTTCCGTCTCCTCGCGATGTATTTAAATCGTATTATTTGTGTTACGACGGTGGTAGCTATTAGTCGCCGTCGCGATTATGAGTCCGGAATAAATGGGGGACCCGGGTTGTGCCGAACAGAACGGCGGAAAGGAAACGGCCGGGGGTGATTGACAAGTGCGATCGGCCCGTTCAATTGACCCGTGAAACCTCGGAATAGTTCAATCTCATGCCAACCAGACGATAAGTCGGGGTGGAAAGGTCGGATTACTTCGATCAAAGAATCAATTCGATTTACTACGTCGGAGTTGATTCATAAAAAGGGAGTTAGCCTTTCGAGGGACTCGCCGACGTTCCCTTTAATGATCCGAGAGAGAAGTTCGTGGAATGAGACGGTAAAGATCGAGCGTAAAATTCGGACCGAGACGACGCGGTCCCGATTTCGACGTCACCTTTCTTCTAACAAGGGCCGAATTAATTAGCGAATCTCCGCGTGGGAGATAATTCAGCGATATCTTTATCTGAACTAAAGCTTGATTAAAATGTAGACGAAGATTCAAATATGTCGTTGAATGTTTAGATAAAATCGTAGTAATAATATAATTCATAATAATTAATTAAAATAATAATATCGTATAATATAAAATTATATTAGAAAAATTATCGTATTTTCTAATGAGTTGAAATAAATAATATATAATTGTATTGTTTATTTCAACTCATTCTATACTATATAATAATTTCTATATTATACAATATACCATAAAATTATATTATTAAAATAATCACTGTGCTCGACAGAAATATCGCTTCATATTTTGCTCCGAGAACGAAATTGGAAATTGAATTTGTAGACGAAAGTCGGGGACGGTATTGTTAATTATTGGACGTCTGAAGCAATCGTGTTCGACAAAAGTGCTGATTGCGACGTAAATGATAAATGCACGACACGAAAGTTTTAATTGCAAAGGCAAACGTAAAACTTCTCGAGACGAAGATTTCTTGTTAGATATCTGGAGTGCGATTGTTTCAGCAAGGAAGAATTGCTTAACGTAATTATACCATTAATGCATTGGACGGTGATAAGATTAGGCTGTAATGTCGGAAAAGATTTCCGTTGTTGAGAAAGATTAACGTTGTCCAATGATAGCACGGTTATTGTACTTACAGAAACGAGATAATTAAAAAAACACGCTTAAAAAGTTTCTCTGGTAGTTTATCTACTAATGATTGATAAAAATTGGCCGGATCTCGCGTGAAGTGTAAGCAGAAGAAAGAGTTGCTTCAGGGAAACTTTTGTTCGCGGTTTTCGTAATTGGATCGGATACTGGATGTTCCATAATAATCGAACGGATTACGCGCGGCAAAGATGGCAGCTTACGTAATGTTTGTGTACATGTGCCTGATGGTTCTTTTTCGCTATCGGACCCAGAGGGTAATTAAAGCATCGGTAATTCTCATGGAAGCGGTTAAACTGATAATGCCGTGTGTATGTCGCGATGAACTCGTTTTAAACGAGACAAAGAAAGCGGTATTGTTAGTGATTGGTATAGTGAACGCGACGATTAGCTTAATGAGTCGGTAGCAAGGACATTTTCTGTCATTTCTTTGTAATTTACGGATTGCGAGTTTTATTCTTCAATGAGTATACAAATTCTAAGCGCAGTCTTAGGGAAGTGAATACTTCGTTTGCATAAGAATATAGTAACAATAAGTAATTTTAGTTTATTCATGCGCTAATAGATCTGCATACATAAATTCTTTTCAAATATTTGAATCGGAGACTTTTCTTAAGTTCCAGAAGAAAATGGTCCTGTTAATTATTTATAGGAATTGTAAGCGACAATTATTCATTTTGTTCAAGGCATAGAGAAAAGATAAAAATAATACATTCATTGAACTATTCTTTTCAAAGTAAAGATGTTCCGTATTGTTTGGATTTTGAGACAGGTAGAACTATATTTCTTCTTCTAATAGTTTTAACAAACTGAAAACAATGCAACAATAATCTCAAATATTCTTCTATTGCTGTTCCGTATTTCGCTTGCCATTTCTGGTATAAAAGCATAAAATCCGCAATCTAGTTACAATTTACGAACTCCTTGTATTATGTAAAGTATATGCAGCAAACGCATAAAAGTCACCAGTCTAATTACAGACTACAAAACTTTAACTATAGCACTTTAAGAAGTTAAAAATTCTAATTGCATTATTGGAAGAAGAAATAGACGTCGATCGAGCCCCTGTGTTTTACAATCAACGCAGACAATTTTTAATTTCCATAAAAATCCATAGTATCTTCGTAGCGGACATAAGGTCTTTATAATATCGCAGAGGGCGTTGTTAAACAAACCTCCTTATACACAGTCGACTCTGCATACACGTTCAGTCATCGTCAAATTAACTATTCCTGTCACGTAGCAGCTCGTTAATTTTATTTTCCTTGCGCCCTCGAAATCAGAAGCTCGAAGATTTCCAAGGCTCTCCCATTGAATTTCATCGCCGTTTCGATCCGACACGGGCGACGCAACCAGACGCGCGTACTTTATTACAAATATTCGCTTATTGCGCGAACCGCGATACGGATCCGCCCTCGATTTTACGACGTTAGAACAGCTGCGAAATAATTTTCCTCAATATCTTCACCGTACCGGTGGCAATAAAATTCGGCCATTCAATTTCTCGCATCCGCATTTTCCTTGTTCGCACGGTATGTCGCCATGATCGTGCTCTCGCTCCCTCGGTGTTCTAACAGGCAGCCAACCGCTGCCGCCGCCGTTCGAGAAACCGGTAACTGCACCTTTTATCGGTGCACCTTTGATTCTCGAAATGAAATTCAGCCTTACGTCGCGGTTTCATAAAGCGGTTCGTCCAGTATTTCAATGGCAATTTGTTACGTGCTGTATACGAGAACGATATTTAATATGTGACCCATGGTTAGGGTGGTTGGGATAGTTTCGAACTGACAACGAGTTACAGCGATCTCTGGCTACCTGTGCTGTTGCTACGGTGTCAGGCGAGTAAGGACCGTTGACACGTTTTCTGATATTTTGGAGATGTTGAACATTTTTCTAAACGATGTTATGGGACTTTTTTAAGTTGTTATTTGGATGGATGTAATCGGTGTACGTTAATTTATTAATTAGTGTTTTAAGTAGTAGTATGAAATACTAGGCTTAGTAGTAGTATTTGACAAAGTTATTCGTAGATCGTAGGTTATATGCACTCGTGACACAAAAGAATGATTCGAATGCAAAACAGAAAAGAAACATTTATACAATTCAAGAACATTATTCTATTATTTTCTACTAACTAAAATGCTTAAGAAAATAAATAAATATCTACATGGTTCCTCACATCTTGTAATTAACGAAGATAATTTCTATTTTCCATAAAAATCTGTACTTTGGTAACTACAATAAATTCTATATTATTAATAATAAATTCTATATAATAATTCTATATTATCTAGAGTAACACTCCAACAAATATTCTCAGGGAAGATGAAATCAATACAGCCTGTCAATTGCATACGCAGCGTGGCATGTTTGAGGAATTTGCACGATCCGAAAATTATTAGTTAATCGATAGAACTTCACGAGAGCTTATACGTGGTTTCTGGTACGGCACCTTTGATTAGGATCCATCCGGCGGGACTAAACACGAGTCTAAGGCTTCTTGGATTATAATCCGATCAGTTCGGGGGGCACCGAGCCATTATCATCGGCCACTTTGCCTTGGTATCAACCTGTGCCGCGAATTTATGGAACATCGACGAGAGGCTCCCTTTCGTCGGCCTCGTAAAGCCACCTTTATGGTGGCATTACACTGGCAAGGAATGGCTGTACTTCCATGGGAAAACGATGCTATCTGGTAGCCGAAACCGAACGAAAAAATCTCGCTGCAACGCGCGGAAGAGAAACGATTCGCGAAATTTTCACGAAACTTTTTCCACTATTTTTCACGGTACTTTTAAACTTGATCTGCTACAGTTAACCCTTTGCGATACGATTCCTTTTACACTGTGTTGATTAGCATTCCTTCGTTCAAAATAATTTTGTAATAGTTTCGGTTAATTTTTGTTTCTGTATTGTCTTTATCTATTTTATTTTATAAATTTTGATAGCAGTGGAATACAATTTTATTTCGGTTTTAAAAAAAGTTAATAATATTCATATTTAATAGATCTTGCATGAAATGCAAGGTTATGTGAAATGGACTATGAAATTAGAGTGCAAGGGGCTAATTGGAAAAGCATTTACAAGTATAGATTATTGGACAAATATTAAAATAAATTATTATGTCATATTATATTATATTATATTATACTATATTATAATATATTATGTTAACAAATAATTTTGGTTAGGCCAATTTCTGCTAAAACAATGCTGCACAGAAAATCATCGGTTTCTCAATGAAACCCGGTGCATTATTTCGCGTAAAGTTATCGTTGCCCATTGTGCTTCCTTGTTATCTTCGAGGATTCGGGTCACTGTAACTGAAACTCTCCGCGATTATTGCCGATTCCACGGAAACTGATAATCGAAAAGAATCTGTATCCGGTGACGCAGGATCGTTTCCAACGATCGCCTGCCAAGGCGAGAGAGGAAAACACCCCCTTAGGCGGGAGACATTCTCAACGATCTCTCCGCCGATGTACTCGTAAATTACAGCAGTTATACTAGACGTTATTCGAACCCTCGATTCTGTTCTATTTATCATTGGACGGTGTTATAGGAGTTCGATGGGATTTGAAAGCATTCTCCAATCTGATTGAAATTTATCTTCTTCTAGCGCCAATTATTTGGAAGACGCGACTGAATCTATTATGGAATTCGAAGTTCATTGAGAAGAACGCGAATTTTCCTGAGAGATTGTTAAAGAAATTGATCTATTTACATGCCAGAGGTTAAGTTATAAAAGTACAAGATAATGAATTCAATGGCTTCGTAATTTATTGGGCAATTACTTTGATATTTCAGTTTACTTCGGAAGTCAATAATAATTATCGTTACATTTATTTGTAGCATTTCGTGTGAGAAGAATTATATTTCAAATTCTTTTAAAACTGCGATAATTTGTTTTATATAGAGACTTATCTGAAATTTACAGGTGCTGAATTTATTCGTGTGAAATGCTTATAAAATTACGTAAAAACAAAAACTGTTAACAATTAATCGTATTATTGCTATTTGTATAATTTTACAATCTCTAATAACAATCTCTAGCAACTAACTTGAATAAATAGAATATTTTGTGAGTAATCGTTAATTTAATCAAATATTCGACTGCAAAGAATTTATTCGATTAATTACCTTAGATATTTATTCCAAACAATGCTCAACTCCGATTCCGGTAATAAAACGTTAAAAATAACTTCTCGCAAATGAAATTATTTGCAGAAGATGTACGGAGATACGAGGTGAAATAAATATTGTTTCGAATGTACGTTTCCCTGATAAAGAAATGTGGAGTGGTACGAAAATCTAAGGAAACCATAGTTTTATGGTCGGGGTCTAGATTTAAAGGATGAAACGACCCCCAGGAAAGCTGGGAATTGTCCTCCAGTGAAGTGTTACTCCTCCGGCTTCATAAATTTGAAATATCTTCCGGATGAAGTGTATTTTCGAAGAGGCAGAGAGAGATTATAGATGCTGAAACACGAAATTTATAGAGGTTGAACGCTCAACGGGATATGGAAAGAACAATTTTCAACTTTCGAGGGCAGCGCTGCTCCCCCTTTAATTTTGCCGAGCAATAAAATTCGAACGACGTAGGTTCCACATGTTTAAGCATCCGATATTTCCTGCGAGAATTTGTGTCGATAATTCTCTAGGAAAAATATGAAACACGCGTTTCATCGATCATCTCCCACAGCATCTGTTCATTTCATCATCGGAGAGCGAAGTAAAATAAAAGTCTATTTCCCACGATAAATTCAAAGTGTTCGAATTATCGTAGACAAAACTTTTGTGGAAGTTTTAATATCGTCTTGTTATAATTTAATTTCTGCAAATAGTGACACTAGAAATAAATTACAGAAAATTTCAGAAGAAATGGTGGCAGAGAATGTGACGTGAATTAGAAAATTTATGAAGGGTAGAAAATAATTCTGAGTAAATATGTAGTCGATTATTTCGAAATTTAGGGAATCGTGCAAATCTATAGTGATTAAGAACTGTCTATGTTTATTGTGCATACATTTTTCTTGATAATTAGCTATATCTTTCTATGGAGTTTTAAAAGAAAATTAATAATAAATATAATTTATTACTGTTATACGATAACATTTTTCCCTCAATATTTGTAAAATATAGTTAAATAATTCCATAAGAGATTGACATATTAAAATAAAAAGGAATTAATGTACTATAAAAAAATAAAACATATCAGGGTTGTCAGGGTTGTTAATAAACAGTAGTTTCCGAGAAGAAGCACCAAGAAACAATTTCACTTTTAAACGATTTTAGAAAGTTCGGAAACGGACTGATTAATTACCTTATTACGAACGCAGAAAATACTATCGACCGGATTGGCAGAGTGTGCAATCGTTTTTTTATTTTTCGTCCGCGGCGAATTCAAGGCGACTGAAATCGATCCCGAGCGGTCGGCCGGCTCCGATTGGACAAGTTTTTTTCTCTAACAAAGCGGTTAACCAGACTAACGAATCTGTTAAACGCATGCAAAAAGCAGTTTTCACCGAGGTGCAAAGGGAACAAAAAAAGCGGAAATCGCCATGCAAGACAGCAATGAATTATGAATTAGCCTTGAACTCGAAGGTAAGCCATTGAACTGAATTCGCGGCGCAACAATAAGGTCGGTTCAATTACATTTAATCGCGTTGAAAGTGCTGCCGCACCATTTGCCGTGTTGTTATTTTAAGCTGCGACCGGTGAACGAGCTCAGAATTCTTTTGTGTCGGGCCGTTTCGCTCCTCTGCTCGCGAATAACTTCGTCTCAAAAATAGAACCAATCTAATTACCAATCATTCGACAAAGAACGCGCGGGCGCGCGCGACCGAACCGGCGATGTGTTCGACAACGAAACTTAGTGACGATAAAAATACATTGTCGATAAGCGTTAATACTAAATGCCCTAAAAAGATAAGAACCTGTTGCTGCGGTTGTATTTCAATGTCACGACGTGTCTACCGCCGGGAAATGTGTGATTCACGAGCGTCGAACTTTTGGACGAATTCATTACCAATTTATTTATCCGCGTGGAAGACGAAATTTACGAATTGCGGAGTTCATATGTATTTTTAAAAATTGCTTAAAATTGAGATATCTTGTTCAGCTGAATTGGAATTGCAAAGCAAAATTATATGACATCGATTACTTTGTCAACGTTCTTATCTTTTGCGAACGTTAATAAAATTTAGAAAATGTAATAGATTAAGAATCAATCTTTAGAAATTAAATTTTATGTAATACTGTCAGCCACAAATGAACGACCTGCCAGTCAAAAGTAGATTAAAGATTAATCTTTAGAAATGAAATTTTAAATGATACTGACAGCCATAAATAGACGACCCGACAGTCAAAGAGTAAATAGTATTAATAGATATGATATACGTTATTAATAATATAAATTGCACAAATTTCGTAATAATATTGCTAAGTACTAATCAATTACAAATACAAATGTATCAAAAGTCTCGTGATTAAGGGGAAAACGATTTCCTAAGTCAAAGAAATCGCCGATCGTGATTAAAATAATCCATCGTTGATAAAATCGAAGAAGGCTATATCGATACAGAAGTAATTAGGGTTCCCGGGAAAAATGCCGTCATTTTTTGTAGTGTCTAAATAATAAGTTCCGACGAAAATCGATAAAAGCCGTTTTTAAGGGGTTCCGGAAACGACAGTGACTCACGTGATTTCGGGCAAGCCGAATTGTTTTTTTGTAGTTTCCGATAGCAAGCTCCTTATCGAAATTGATTCACGAAGTTGTGGCAACTTCCGCTTGTTACTATCGTTCAGATAATTTTAACGCACGAAAGAAAGCCGAATTTACGAAACGTTGCAGCGAGCAACGCGCTCTTTGTGTGCATTCGCAATAAGAACGAGGGTTCCTTTGTTCTTTAACATTTTTAGGTTAGGACGGAGTTAATCGTTGGGAATATAATCAAAGATAAAATTAATAGAAGTAATAAATTAAAATTAATGACAGAATACCCTAAAATTCTTTTAATGTTTTTCCAGTTCCTGATTTCACCTATTAAATAATATAAAGTTTGGCAATCGATGTCTTGAAACTTAACTTTTAAATTCTCACTTGATTAAATAAAATACTTCGATTTGATAACCTTTTTTCAGGTGATCAATATATCTTGAATTCTTTTAATCTTTTTTCATAAATGCATAAAATCCGCAACTTGGTAATGACTGAGAACATTATGCACTCGCGGTATGCTAAAATATGCAAGCTATGACGAAACAATAAGCTGAAGTTTGTACAATAATTTTGCGTTATCGACTTTTTGAAATGTTCGGAAATGAACATCTGCTAGTTTAACTTTTGCTGCTGGTGTGGCTTTTTTGTGTAAACGTAAATAGTAAAACTGCACGCGTGACCACGTCGCAGAGGAATCGGTTGTTCATTAATTAATCGAACCAACCAGTTTCTGGCTAAAGTAACCAGTCCAGTTAATGAGCTTCTCAATGTTTCCTTAATTACACGTTAACGAAGATCTTTTTCTTATTGTCGCTTGCACATAAATTTCACGTTTCCACGCAACGAAAAATATTGCTTTAGCAATACTTCGAATGCTAATACAACAACAATGTTAATAACAATACTGTTTGAATGCTATCAATCAGTGTTACAATCTTCGTATTCTCTCATATCGAATCATTTGAAGAAAACATTAAATAATCGACAATTTTATAAAATTCTATCATCTGCAGTATATTTCTAGCAATTGTTTCACGTTCGAGTAACAAACGTTAATTACCGCGCTCCCTGTTTTTAACCAACGTTCGAGCAAGACTGAAAGAAATTTTAACAAACCGACGCCTACTAATTGATTTTATGAATGCAGAAGTTTAATAAATATCACTTCATTAGCAACTGAATGACCGTTCGCTTGAAACGTTATTGATTGCTCTCCAGCTCAGCGCTTTAATAAATGGCCGCAGATGATATTTTCCATTTGTTGTTGAGATTTTAAATTTGTAATTTTTTTCGTTCTCCGAACACTGAGTGAACTTTAAAATTTCATTTCGGTCTAATTGACGAGGAAGCAATGCCAGTTGTTAACCTTACGAAGATAAGATTATTCTCCATTGGTAGTTTTAAAAATAGAACTGATTTGAAGAACAATAGGACAGTGGAACAGTAGAAAATAAATTTCTCGGTGTGTTAACAACTTTGTTTAAACTTTACGATTCGAATTCTAAATTAACGAAATTTCTATTTGTTATGTAGCATAACGATCCCATAAATATCGAAACAATTACTATTCAGAAGAATTTAACGATCATTGTTAGCACCATTAGATCTTAGAAGAGTATCGAATTTATCTTTCCTTTAATTTATTTAAACCGCTTCACAGACTATATTTTCGCAAAGAACTGTCTCTCATTGTGCACATCCTTCTTTAACGAAAGACACGATAAAGAGAGAATACGGTTCCATTTGGCCGACTTCGTATTTGACATTCAACAAGTCCTCCATTGCTCGACAGGCATTTATTTCGCTTGCAATTTCGCAGGAGTAAACTGCAACTGATTCCTTTGTGCAAACAGTGTCGCGCGGTTTTCCGTAAATCCGCGGACGAGAGCGGGACGCGTGCACGAAGACTTTCAATGTTGCCGATCTCATTACCATTGCACGCGAGTTCCGTCTAGCACCGGGGTTTTTTGCTCGGATTCCCATAACGTTTTATGCATGGAAAAGGGAATATAATGATAGGTGCGGATGCGCGAAACGATTGCATAAAAGAGCCGAGAGCACGGTCTACGACGGCTGCGACTGTCGACTGCAACCTTGCGACGGCGTTGGTACGCAACCGGTTGTAAATAAACGCGAAGCCGGAAGTGGATATCTATCAAGCTTTTTCAAAGTTCGCTCCTGGCAGACGCGGTTGCCAT
Organism: Augochlora pura; assembly: GCF_028453695.1. Taxonomy (NCBI): domain Eukaryota; kingdom Metazoa; phylum Arthropoda; class Insecta; order Hymenoptera; family Halictidae; genus Augochlora; species Augochlora pura. The sequence continues at coordinate 19,661,643 of NC_135775.1, read as the reverse complement.
CGCTGGAACGGAACTGTACATGTTTTCCATCGATCCTATGGATCATGTAACGAATATAAAAAAAATGTAAAAGGAATTTGTTATGATCTTTGTAGATTATAAAATGGTAACTGCGTTCTTTTATTTCTAGTATTTATTTAAATCGTGATGCAGCTTTGAAGAATTCAATATGATATTTAATTATGAATATTTTCCTGTAGATTACAGGATATTAACTATAGTCTTCTATTTTTAGAATTAATAGAAAGGGTGATGCATACAAATTTAATGAATGCAATTTTTCATAGATTCTTGAATTCTAATTACACACTGACCCTTATAAACTAATAAATAATCAAACACCTTCGATAAAATATTGCCATTTCATTAAATACACATTAGCAGATTATTCCAGAGGTAATGTATATTCATGCGTTTGTAACGTGAAGCATACGAACGTAATGAAAATCATTATTATTCCATAGTTACCTGCAATCTGCAGAATATTTCTAATCGTAAGAAAACTGAACTAAGAAAAATCTGTCCTTCATCGACAAAAATGGCACTATATAAATTCGTACATGGCACAAACGCATTCCCGAGTTTCACCATGCAAAAATAAAAAAAACTTGTGGGATTCCCCGATAAACATCAATAAAAGAAACAATCCTTTGATACAATAGCGTCGAAAACAATGCTGCAAAATATTCATCGCATTAATTGCCGCGAAAGACAAAGGTTGTAAAAGAGAAACACGAATATGGAATTCATCGCGTTGCATACAATGCGACTAATTGTTATCAAAACTACACGAGGCATTCTTCGCCGGGTCGCCGCATGCATTAATTACGAACGCAAAGTTTCTAAATGGACCGTCGAACAACGAATTGTTGGCAATTATAAGGTTGATACGGTTGTGTAATTTCGATGGAGAAGCATTTGGGCCGTGGTGCATTCCTCTAGCGCGGCGGCGCAGATAACGCGGAAAAATTAACGGGTTTAATTGGCCGGACGAGTCCGAGCGCGTCACACGAGAGAGATTACGGTCGGCGATTATTTTTATATGAATTACAACTGTTCTTATCGCGGCCAACGACTGCGTAAACACACGAAAGTGCGGTGCACTTTCCTCTCGGCAGATTCGCTCGAAAAGCCCGCGACAAAAGTTGCTCGCGTTTTTCGCACGATCGCCGCGAGAGATATATCGCTCGGGCGATATTGAAATACTTCCTTTCATTGATCGTTGCGCGAGGCCGAGTTTATCTGGGGTTTCGGAGGTTTTCCGTAGACAACAGAGAGAGAGAGAGGCCGGCCATGGCTGCGATACACGGTTCGATATGCGAAGCGGCGAGGCTACTCGACGCCGATGTTTCATCTCTGGACGCGCACGATTGGCCGCTTCGTTTTTTCTGCAAACATTGGATCGCTCTCTGCGAGAATTAATTGAGCCGCGCGAAAATTTTATCACTCCCGATTGACGAAACTGCGATCGACAAATAAGCTAATTCGACTGCTGGCTCTGCCGGACGGTTTTCCGGCGTTCGCTTTTGTTTCTTCGCTTCATAAAATTCGGGGCAATCCAATGAATTTCTGTTAGAATCGATATTAAATTAATAATTAATGAAACAAATCTCTGTCTTATTATTAGTACCACTATCTAAGGACAAAATTTGTACATTTTTAAAGAAATGAACACGTTATTTTAGTAATATCATAAATCATAAAAGGAACTTGAAATTTTATTCTTTGAAATGATGTCTGCGTGCAGTGACAATTGTATTTGTAATTAACGAAACAGATTACTGTTATTCTAATAACGTAATTGTCTGCTGAATCATTTGTACATTTTTCGTAAAGCAAACATGAGATTTTAGTCTCCTTCAGAGCACCATGAAATTATATTGTTTGGAATAATACCGTGCAGTAACAACAGCATCATTATAATTAATGGTGCGAATTACTGCCATTCTAATAATAACGCGGCTGTCTGGCAAAGGATTTTCACATTTTCAACAAAATGGACACGAAATGTTTTCTGCGATAATATCAGCGAGCACCGTAACAACGGCGTAATTATAATTAATGAAAAAAACTACTGTCACTCTAACAACGCGGCTACCCGCCAAATAATTGTTACGTTTTCAGCAAAGCAAACATGATATTTTCATTCCCGGAAGAGCCGCCATGCCTGATTATCAAACAATTTTTACACTTTTGACGAAGCGGATATGAAGTCTTGTGATAATAATCTTCTGGCAATAAAGATAGAATAATAAAACAAATGATAAATTTCTGTTATTCTAATAACGTAGTTATTTGTGATATAATTTTCATAATTTTTAAGAGATATGAAATTTTGTTTGAGATACAACATGTCAGCAATTATTGAGCCGTGTAATTGTCATCTAATTACCAGAATTTTTCAATCTTAAGCAGCAATGACACCTTTCATTTGATTTTAAGATGCATTCGATCGGGTTCATTTCCAACGGAAAAGTTTACGAGAAACATGAAATTTCGTGATTTCGTTATCTGTAACGGTATCGGCGAGCAGCCCCGCGACGGTATATTTGTAATTAATGGGACGTGTAAGTGTCGTTTGATTGCCGTATCTGTCTAATAGTGAATAACTCCGCGCGGTCTCCGGCAGGGCCGAGGCGATTTTATTGAATAAAGTGAAAGGAAAATGTCACCCATAAAAATAGAAACTGCCGCCGGTGGTAAGACGGGCCCCGATGTAAACATATTAAATAGCGTTTAATTCGTTCGATGTCGCATTATCGTTATATTTGCGGGGCCACTGACTTCCCAGGCTCTCGTTTATTGTTACGTATCGAATGCGCCGCCAGTGAAATCCGGAGTTAATTACAACTAGTCCACGATGTGGAAATTTCTTCTCTCCGATTGGAACACACCGCGCTCGGTTTATACAACGGAGCGGCCGGCGACGACGCAACCGCCTCTCGATGTTGCCTCTTTCTTTTCTTTTCGTTCGTGCTTCTTCTGGAATCACTGTGACTTTCTAAATGCCACGGATGATTGAAGTGGCGGTGCTTTACGTAAAATCACTGCGGGGTGTAATTTTCTAGCTGACTTTCTTTCATCGTTGTTCCCACGACGGCGCAGAGATTCAGTGCGATACGCGTTAATTAGTTTCGAATCGAAGTGCCAATGAACTTGTGCGCTAGAGAAATGCAGTGCGATACTACACACGATCGTCGACTGTTGTATTATACGACACTGGTGTATATGCCATTTCTCCGTGGTAAACAGCTCTTAATTACAAATAATTATTGCAGGTATTTTTGTAACATTTACGTGTATTTTCGAAAATTGCAATTTGCAGACTTTGATTTCCTTGGAATCTGAATGTGCCAAATTTCGATTCGCTAATTTAATTGTATTAATTGTTAATATTATTATTTTTAGTCATTTATTGTTAACGAGAAATATTGATTGAACGTGCAAAAGAATCATGACAGCATTCGTTCACATAAAAGATGTAAGACACGAGTAATTCTTTATTCTCTTAACAAGATAACGACATCGTTTCGATTTTTCTTCGAGTCTTTATCGTAACAAATGTATACCGAAGAACGGTGTTACAAACGTTGTTGCAACAGCAATCATTGTTTTCTCGAGACATAATTGTTCCACTAAGATTGCCATCCTATTCATTCAGCGTTGCTTGAAAAAGAAGACCAAGCAGATTTTTCGCGTTGCATCTCGTAAAACGAAGACAATTATGATTTAGCTCTAGTTACAGTGGTCTGCAATCGATAAAACTAACGAACACCATAAAAAAGCTGGACGGTGAAACCGAAGGATATTAAAGCATTCCATCAAACCTCCGCGTTTCCTCTAGTTTTAATAACCGGAACGCGAAGCCGACCGAGACGATGGAATCGTTTCCATCGTTTCGGTTATAAATTAAAGGATTCCCCTCGTAAAAGAAATGAGAATCCGAGTAAATAAAGGAACGCTCTTGTTAATGAAGGTGAGAAAAGATCCATCGAGATTCATCATCGGGTAAGATCGAAATTTCTGGGCCAAGAGCGTTCCGCAACGTTTCACATGTTGACTGCCAATCCAGCGTCCATCAAAGTACCACAAAATCGATTACGTTTAGCATCTTCTGGACGTATTTGTTCAATTTTTCACAGGGAGAAAGTCGATCTAACATGACCACCAGTGTAGCAACAGTATTCATAGCAATAATATAGTATATTCTTTGATTTTTCTTCTTTGACACTGGAAGTACTGAACAACTGTCATTAGACGTTCGTGGATCTTGATTTTCATCGAATGTCTCTTTCACTGGAGATGCCGAATTGACTCGAAACATTGCGTCCACAAAAACCTCGTGGAATCCAACCCATTCGACACTTCCCTACCACTGCACGTGTGCTACAATCTCCAGTTTCGCAGAAAGAAAGTAGCGTGACCACAATCTATAATCCCAAAAGCTAGCGTAGTCGTCGAGAAACCAACGATATTTCTTTGTTTTACCACTGGAATCACCAGACAATGGCACATTTCAGATTTGCCGTTTAATTATTACGAAAATCTTACATGGAAGCAGTTTCGGTTTAGACATCCAGTTTAATTATTACAAACATTTACAACAATGCAAGTTCACCTCAGATATTCTATTTTATTATTACAAAGACATACAACGAAGCAGTTTCACTTTGGGTAATTTATTTATTAATTTGGGCAATATATTATTATTACAAAAACCGTAGAACGAAGTAGTTTCACTTTAGACGATCTGTTTAATTATTACAAAAACCTGCAACAAAGTAGTTTTACTTTATATATTCCATTCTATTATTACAAAGACTTGCAACGAAACAGCTTCACTTTAGACAATCTATTCAATTATTACAAAAGTTCTACAACAAACCAGATTCACTCTGGACTTTCTACTTAACTATTATAGAAACCTACGACAAAATAGCTCTACGTTAGACTTCACATTTAATAATTACAAAAGTCATAACTCTAACACAATGAAATTACAAAGAAACAGCTTTACTTCAGTCTTCCCATGAAATGATTAAAAAGTCTTACAACAAAGCGACATCACTTCAGACTTACCAATATATAGAAAAGCATTACAACAAACAAGTATCTCCCATTGTCTAGTACTTCCAGCGTGAACTTTACAAAGACGTGAAATGAAACGATTCCGAAAGGTGCTGCAGCTTCTGAACGAAACCGAACGAACGAAAAGAATCCATGGAAAGACCCTGGCATCGGTCAGATGCCGCACTCAGCATACCACGAATGACAAAGTCTTGGATCCGAAACGATCTCACTGTGTGCTGTAGAGAGCCCGCGAGGCAGTCAACGTGTCGGCGGTAAACCAGGCAGGTTCCCATCGTGCGAAGCAACGCGGGAACGGCCGTACGAGAGCGATTCGATCGCGACAGAGTCTGGCCTGGGCACCTTCTCGGTTTCCCTTTCACTCACCTATTGCAGTCCCTGGCCTTGTTGTTGACACGTCCGATCGAGGCGGCACCGGTCAAGGCGATCGCGGCCAAAACAAGGATCGCTCGTCCGAGTTGCATCGCGGCTTGTTGGTTGCGACCAGCTGCGGGGGTGGTGGCGATCATGGCGGCGAGAACCGGCGGCAGCGTGTCCCGTGGTGGTCGGTGGAGGGCGAAGAACTCGAAGAAGCCGAGGAAATCAGCTGGCTGGCTGTCTGGCTGGCTGGCTGGGCTACGAAGTTAGCCGGCCGATTCAAGCGGGCCTGGCTCGCTCGCGCGCGGCTGAATAGCGCGACGATCAGCGGACCGACTGATACGAAACGGCGCCGCGCACCAGTTACGAATAGGTACGGATCGCGTTTGGCCTTCCTTCGCACAGTTCGGCTCTCGGTGTGCTCTCGCGGGTGTCTCTCGCTCGCGGACACCGGCGTCGACGAAGGAGAGCGGGCCTGGTCTCTCACGCGGATGATCGACGCGGCAAAAGAGGACACGCGGACTCGGCCAAAGAGGAACGAATGCAAACGTCGCCGCGGACTTAAACGTCGGTCCCCGCTCCGTACTCGCCTCCGACCCTCTGTACTGGACTCGCCAGGACTCGCGGATCTGTTATATGAGTGTCCGACGAGGCTTGATAACGGCTCGACGACCATTGGTCTGTCAACGGTACACCCCCCGACCCGATTGGCTGCCGATTAAACGCCGCGACGCTTATCTTGCCGGCGAAGGCAAGAGCCTTTTCGCCGGCTATTGTTTTTTTCGCTCTTCCTCTCGCAACGGAACCAGCCCGGCGGACTGACGAACTGTCGCGTTCGGCTATCGGTGTTCATAGATTTTTGCAAGTATCTTCGATGTCCGACAGTTTACTTTCGTTTGCCAGTGCGATTCGAATGATTCGCTTCGATTTGGAAATGATGTTTCGAGGTTTTATTCGAGCGACGTAAGTTTGTTGGTATCTGGAAAATGAAAGAAGGTTCACAGAGTATTTCGGTGTCACGCGTGTCGAGCTTTAAATTTTTATGTAATTAAAGAAGGTACAATTTTAATTATTTGCTAGGATTTTAGAATTCATTTTTGAATGATTTAGTCAGTAGACATTTTGTTGGGAGCTACAAAGAGGTTGACAAAGTATACGGTGTTATAAATATTGAGCTTCTAATTTTTAGTTTATTTGATTTATTCATATTTAGCTTATTATTAGGTTAACTATTCAGTTTATTGTTATTTAGTTTGTTCTTATATAGTAATAACTGTATAGTAATAACTTTAGAATTTCAAAACGAACGTTCTTATGCTATTTCATTCAATAACCCTGAACAAGATTGTGTACCATCTTACAATTTATCAAAATAAAAAAACGTGCTGTGATAAAGAAAATGTGCTGCGTGTTACAAACAAATTTCTTATTGCCTTGTTAACGATATATCTTTATCATTGCTTGTTGAATGATCACCAGACCGTTATCGTTATGAAGTAGTTAATTGTAGTAGATTATCCAAGAAACTGTATCACCAATAATTATAGCCAAACAGAGATAGGTATTTTATCGTGATTTATTAACACATACTAATCGAATGAAACTAAATTCGTCTTCGAAAACTGTCAGATAACGGCAGAATGTAAATCAATTTTTTGGAAAACGACTATGATGTGTCAATTAAAAAAGGAGAGACCAGGACACAAAAAATATCATGCTGGTAAAAAAATACTACGAATTGTTCTCTCCTCTGCGATACGCGGGGGAGGAGGAGGAGGAGGAGGGGGCAGTTAATTCAATTAAAAATTGCACTCGAGCCGACGAGTGGCAACTTCGCCGTGAACAACCCGTTCCCGGCGCAATTCATTTCGCGTTGTTTGCGAATTTTTGTCTGGTTTCAACAATCGTCCGCAAACATGGTCGCGTGATCTATAAATAGTAACAGCACTGTTGTTCTTGTTTCTATTTTTGTCATGTAAACATGGCGGCGGCTCGTTTTCCCGCCAGCGTTTCGGGTTTGTGGGACACGCGCGACATATGCGAAACGGGAACTCGGGCAAAAGTGAAGTATTCTCCCACGTGCTTACACGATAATGCCTGATCACCGTGTTTCGCGCGAGGAAGGACGCGAAACGGCGCGAGCTGTTTCACCGAGCAGCGCCGGCTATTTGTTTGTTAACATAATGGGTGATAAACAGGCTGCTGATGTTTATGCATTATAGCACATTTTTACTATGCGACGCGATAAAATACGTGCTGGAATAAACGCTCGTAAAGATTGTCGAGAGCGCGCTCTCGAGACTCCCGTATTCGAATTTATAGCGGGCTCATGGAACACGGTCTAATTGAGGATGGTAAAATTGATTTAATAAAGTTTTATTGAAACGAATGTTTGTAAATGTTTTCATTACGGTTTGATTCGATTTGGTGCTGATTTAGAGGATCGTAGATTTTATTGGATTACAGTTGAATTTTCGCTATATTCTGATACCATTCGAAACTATGATCGAGGCTTTATGGTATTAAATTATTGTAATGGTTTTTATTGCACCTTGATTTAAGTCAATATAATGATTGAAAGTTTCGAAATTGAGTTAAAGAACATTTTATTGAAAACTAATTTTCATAAGGATTTCAATCGAATTTTGAAAGGAAAAGATATTTTCTACACAATTTCTATGATACAAAGACTATGAAAATGTCACAAAATAAGAATATATTTATATTCGAATATTAAAAGAAAACAAAGTCCTATGATTTACGTATAGTTCTTCTCTTCTTCAGAATTTCGATAAAAAGATTGCAGTAACCGCGATGCAATTTTATTTTACAATATTTTTGACACTAACTTGATACTCTACAACACGCTGAATATTTATACACATTATTCGACAATATTACTAAATATTGATCTGTAATTCACAATTTTGCTTTAACATATAAAATTTCAATCAACAATTCTTCCAAATCATTCCTTCCATTACACATTGCATTAATCGCTTCGCTAAATAACATACCTTCGGTGATCTAAACGTTTCTCAATATTTAAACATTGTACTGAACCCATGGCGAAGGTTCGCCGTTGAGTTATCATTGTCACGAATTGTTGAATCCTTCTTCAGTCCCGAGAACCTTGGATCTAGACTATAAGTCGGAGACAAGTATTTCGAGGAGCATTCGTGAGCAGAGAACGTGTCGAAGAGGGGATATTTTCTTTCATAGGAACAGAACTCAGTCACAGGGAAAAAGTCTTGAAAAGGGTGGTAGCTTCTTTCACAGGAAGGGGCAGGTACAGCCATGAGACGGAAACGTCTTGGGAAGTCAATCCTTATGCATGACAAGAACGGAATTATTCGAGTTGAATGTAATTCTTTTGAGATCAATGCTAATGTCATAAACAGAGCTATTGTCGGAGTATGTTGTCTCGAAGCTGGAACACCGTTTGAACGTAACCAGAAATTCATGGTGTTCTCTTAACCGACTGACAATTTCGTGACTTGATAACAATGCTAGATCACAATGCTATTTTATAGAATATTCTAAATGCTTACCAGTTTTGCACTAACAACGATCCGATAAAAAGTGTTACGACAATGATCAAATACTCGATGCAGTCGGTACTCGATCAAGGCGCGTGTATTCGAACGTTCCTCCAACTGAAAAATACGATATCGACTGTAAATATTCGAAGTAGGTTAATTTGCTCGTTTATGTGTAAAGTAGATTACCCGTTTATTGCGTTCAAATAAATAAAATTTCGTTTACTTAACTCGAAATGGTAAAATACGAACGGTATCGGAATTTGATAGGTTCAAATTTAATAGGAAACGCGCGCGCGCGCTCACCTGTCGCACCCATAAGGCATCATAATTAATTAATTTCAGAACCTTCGACAAATTGAATTAGCTTTCTCGCGTTCGGCCTCCATCTTGTTTTCAGCATTAATAATCTCGATCGAATAGTACATGCTTCGAAGCGATACGTGCCGCGTTCCCCGGTGAATTTTCTCGTAATTAATTAAAATACACCATGAAAAAGTAAGTATGTACTCGCAGTGCCTTCGAGGAAAGGAATCTTTGGTACGCGAAACTGGATATTTATTAAGAAGTAAAAGGTGGAAGGAAAGCGAATTTTTCCTTGACCTTTGCTATAGCGCCGGTGCACATGCATTTTTCGATTTCTCATCGATGGAATTGTAGCGATAGTTACTTGTCAATTAGCCGATCTTTATACGTTGCTTCGACTACAAAGGCGACCTTTTTACCCGGCAAACAAGTACTCGTAGTGTCATTCTTCCGTAGAATGAAGGCTAATAGAGAACAGTTAAGTGTGAAAGGAGCTTTAAGACACTTGTCGCATTTTAACACGTCGCGGATAGTTTTGTAGCTAGATATATTTAGGAACCGGTTAATTCCTGATATTACTCGCTTGTTAATAATTGGACATTATTGTTACAATTTTTAATTTATTAATATACTTTTCGAAAATTAATATAACCAATAATTAATACTAGGCTTACTAAGAGTGACTAGCATATACTATCTTGGAAGAATGTCAGAATTGAATTTTTTAGACCATTATTATTTCTATTGTAATGTGTGCTTAAATTAATCAGAATTCAATTACTTCCTGCTAAAGTTTTTATAATTACGATTTTATACAGAAATATATGATACGGATATTTTTATCTGCATAGTATTATAAATTCAGTAGTTAATCGTTTACAAGTACCCCTTTTAAAAGACTTGCAATTACTTAATTAAAATACATCGCTAATTCAGAATAAAAATGTTTATAACTAACCCATAAATTTTCAAGATACATATTTCTATATATCGAACAATTCTGTGTATATTATTAACGTAATCTAAGATTTTTATAAATATTAATAAATCATAGTATCAGTGAATCTTAATTCTATAGAAATTCTATAAAAATTTTATGGATAAACTGTTTGAACCATCTCCATGACGCACACTGTTCCGAATAGAATCCAGGAAATCGAAGGAGAAACCTTTTCGCATCATTGAATTGGATCGCGGCGTTAACCGGTGATTAGCGTTCTCATATCCTCATTGTATGTAAGGTGCACCGTGGTAGTACTTGTGTTTCACGGGGAATGATCAACTCGCGTATCCGGCGTTGAATCATTGTTCTTAAACGACCCACGGTTGCATCGCGCGCGGTTGTATCGTTTTTTCATTTTCATGAATAATTCAGATTACCTCGAGGTGTGGCGCGCAACGGGTAGACACCAGATGCAGGGAGCAAAATGGGAATATCGTAGTTTTGTTTACTGATCGCGGGCGCGCGGAACTTTCTTGCGGAACTCGCGCTATGGAAGCCAAGGGAGTTCGATGTTTGCCGAACAACCCGATGGGGCTAACGTTCGTGGAAGAATCGAAGCTTTCCATGAATGCGACGACGGAAACACTTTTTCGCGAGAAAAATCGTGCGTTGATGGGAGTTGGTTTTGGTTTTTTATTATACATGCTTTATTAACGCGTTAATTATTTGGATAGCTTCGTGGCTAGTTTATTGAATATTTTATGAATTTTTTTTAAGTAAAGAGAAGCGAAAATTGTGAAATATTTATAAAACAGAAACGAAAGATTTTGTTTTTCAGTGTCTTTTCGGTACAGTGAAAGTAGAGTATTTTATTCAATTGTTAGCTGAGTTTTTTTTATTGTTGTTACGGCTTGCTACTACTTGACCATTTGTTTATGAAACGTCAGAACTTAATTACAGTTAATTTACTATAGTTCGGTAGCAACACTTTGTCGTTTATACTTTCTTTCGTCCTTCTTTTTACACTTTATTTTGTCTTTCTTCTTATACTTTATTTAATTCCTATTTTTCTACTTTGTTTCATCTTACATTTTATGGTTTATTTCGTCCTTCGTTCTATACTTTATTCCGTCGTTCTTTCTCAACTATTTTATCCTACTGTGCATAAAATTCGAGTAAATTACAAGGATGGCATTTAATGTTCGGAGTGTGATCGTTTAATCGTTTCCGTAACGAAGCAAACGAAACAATTACATACCGTAGCCTGCATAAGGGCCGCGTTACAGGCTTGTTGCTCGAAATTGAGTTCCGCTTTCGTAGTAATTTATAACTTAACTTTTAATCGACATCTCTCGCTACGTAAAGCATTCTACGTAATGTTCGTGGCCAAATTGAATTTATATATATATCAGTCTTGCGACGTTGTAATTGCAGACCACTTATATCCGCAATTTTACGGAAAGGTCAACCAATAAATATTGCACATTTACTGCACAGAATTGTATCGAAATTAAATAGTTAATAAAAAAAGTTCCAGCGTCCTTAATTTTAGTTTTAAGCCTCCATTTGCTACTGCAAATTTAACAGTACTTTCGAAAGCGTCATTTCCATAACTCTTTTTATAAAATAGAAAAAAAAAGGACAAGATTTCTTTCGTCAACTAGAATACCAATCTTATTGTTAATAAACACTTTTCTTCATTCTTTATAAACACGCGAACACCACAAATAATAAAACGATCGCGAGCGAATGGTGAAACGCGAAATATTACACGCGACCAATGATTTATTATTGCAATAAAATACGAGCGCATGCGCTGCTAATGGGCCTGTGTTTTCTAGTTTACAAACGTGCAAACACCATAAATACGCGAACGGACGCGCGGACTATGATAAAAACTGTAACATTTTAAGGCGGTGAATAATTTACTGTCAATCAAACCTTGTACAGTTTGTCAGCGACAAATGCTTCCACCGTTATCGTTTCGGTGAAATTGTAGGCGATAATTGTCTCTCGAATTTTCGCATGGATAACCAGCCGCAGGTGAATTAGGGCTCTACGAATGGTTTATGTTAAATTTAATGAGCGACGTTTACAAATAATCTTTCGCCGCGGTAATCTTTCGGTTTAATTTGCTCCTTCGGCATTCGCTTCACGCACAAACGTAGACGGAGAAGGGACTCTGTCCTTCGCTAATTATAACCGCGAAACGCAGATAGCCGTGGCTAACATTGTTTAACGAGGACGTGCGCGTATGACGGAAATTATTATCTATTATTGAACGGTGTGCCCCCGTCCCGGTGAATTTCGATGGATTTGATACACGCAGCCACGCGTGTTACGAATGCTTAATAACTTAGGGGACCATGAAGCAATTCCCATGAAGCGTGCCCGAGACGTGATCATCGACTGTCGCTATGATTTAGCACGGTGTTCGCTATGCGCCGCTAATGTAATTGAATTTTTGCTGGATTGAATTAACAAAAATATGCGGAGTCGCTAACGAACATCGTATCGGAATCCGAATGTTATTAAATGACACGTGCAGCGGTCGCTGAAAATGTCAGGATTTGCGAAACCAAATTCGAATTCATTTCTAATTCGTTCATTTCGTAATAGCTTCGTTAAAAATTTTATATATAATTTTTTTAATATCTGAGTCTGCCATTATTTATTTAAAAATTAATTTCTACTGGTTTTTATTTTTTAAATCGACATCTGCATGGAGGGACTGTGTTGATTCGAATACTTTTGTTTTCTGGTAGATATGTGCGCGCGTGCTTCGTCGCAGCCATTGTTAATTTATCATTCGCAAGTACCTCGATTGTCCAGCGACGACAGCGTGCACAATTTGCGTAATTGTTCGCTTACGTATGGGTTTCTACAAATTTCTATATCTTGGGATAATTTATATTTCGTGGCACTCATTGTCTTGCATGGGTACTCAGAAACGGGAATACTAAGAAAGCACTTTAACCTTCCAAAAATACTGTTGTTTATTCATGAAAATGTTCCCAATATCTCGTCACTAATTTGTGTACAGTATACAATGTATAAAACATGAGCTAAATATTAATTCGTCCATCCATCAATTTATAAAAAAAAAAGTTTATTATAATATTTTACTATTTTGTACATAATTACTGTTTTTTACAGTAATATCAGAAATATAATTCATTACATTTCTATTACTGTAAATAATGAATTAGAATCCGAGGATCAAAAAATAGAATTATATAGTTTATATAAAGTTCTTTTCATCTTCAGAATTTTTATAGAAAGATTAAGTGTAGGATCGCTTTCTGTGACATGTCTGATCATTACATACTAATTCTACTTCCCTCAATAAGCGCTTATGATACGACATTAGTTTTGCTACTTTGCACACTAATTTCATAACCATCACAATAATGCGTCACATATAATTGTTGTAAGAGGCACAGCCTATAATTATGCACATTGTTCCACGTTAACATTATACATTTTAATCAACTTTTATCTACCACGGTTCATGGCCTTGTCCATATCACGTACATTGCATCAATGATATTTTCCACTTTTTAAACAAAAATCGAGGTTGTGCAAGTATTACGAGTAAATATGAAAATCCACCGTACGAAAACCGGCACGTCACTCTACAAAGAATAACTTATCGCAAAATGAGATTCCAAGAAGCTCTCCTTTATCGACAATGTTGTTCGATATTGTTCCCCTTCGACTTTCGATACGAGCATCGAATATTTACAATAATTCCGCGAATAATTTATTACGTTTGTTGCTTTCTACGACGCACAAACTATGGTCATAATTTTTGGTTTGGACAAACGACAAGTTCTAATTACATGATAACGGTAGTAATTTATTAATATTTCTCATTTGATCAAAATTATATTTTTAAAGGTAAAGTAAATAGATAGAAATAAATATAAATGAATAACGTAATAAGTGAATATAACTATAAATTAAATAAATAAATATAGATAAATAACGTAATAAGTGAATATAACTATAAATTAAATAAATAAATATAAATAAATAACATAATAAGTAAATGTAACTATAAATTAAATAAATAAATATAAATAAATAACATAATAAGTAAATGTAACTATAAATTAAATAAATAATTATAAATACAAATAAAGTTAATAGGTAGATATCAAACACGTGAAAAATCATTTTAGCCAATGAAATCGTCGAAAAATGGGGATGCTGCTCGTTTCTTCGTATCAGGTGAAAGAATTTCATAAACTTTCCACGATAGTTCAGCGGAAAACATTCGTCGAGCACAGCACGCGTTTCTCGTTTTTATCGTGCCGGCCCCCAAAAAAAACTCAGCTCACGTACGTCAGATACGCCGCGAGGCGTTTCCTATGTAGATTGCATTAATTACGAACGGCGCTCCGGATTGTTAATTTCTCGCGCGTATCCCCGCGACGTTTATAATTTAAATAAGCGACAAATTCGCGGGCGGAATTCGCGAGGAACCGTTTGAAGCTCCTACCAAGTTCCGTCGCAGAACTTCTGGCCCAACTAGTTTCTAATTAGATGCAAGCGCGGTAATATATGTCCTGGCAAACGGGTAAACCGATAATCAGTCTGGCAGGGGCCTGATTTACAGTTCGATAGGCTCTCAACGAGTCTCGTAATGTGAGACTGATTCAAGCCGTTTAACGACGTTCAAACGTATATTAAATTCTTTCTTATGCAACCGACCGATTGATTAAAAAAGACGAATGGACGTCGAGAAAAAAAAGACACACACACACACACAGACACACATAGGAGACTTCTCGATTAGATTTTTGACTTTGGAATTTCCGATTATCCGATTGTATCGATGCGATAATCAACAGCGGTTGAAACGAAAAATTATATGCAATTTATCCAGGATAATGGATGGCGCACGTGCATGCAGATTTTTCGTATCGATAGACGTTTCTCTCTTCTTCTTCTTTTTTTTTTTTTTAATAACGTGTCCGATTGATTGACAATGAAATCGACGGGGAGGCGCTCGGGTTACGTAAGATTTTATTAAGATCCCGGGTGCTTCCAAAGCCGAGCTTCCTCTCGAACGGTCGCCATGCTTAACAGGAACACTACGCTTAACAGAGCCACGGTGAGAAATGTGATCCCGCGTTACCTGGTTTCGTACAACAATGGAGGGCCGACTTACGTAATGCAGGCAGACGAAAGGAAGTTGATGCGCTCATTCTGTTGAGTAATTGAACTTTCATCATACTGAAAAAAAAAACTGCAGCTCGTGTTTAACCGTCTCTTTGAATACCTAGCGTATATATGTATATATGTATGTATTAGCCGACCGTGCACATTCTTCGCGGCGGGCAGAAATTTATGAAGCATTATGGTACACGTTTAAGTTCGCGGCGATGCATTTCTCGCATTGATAACGGCAAGAAAGAATGTCCGCGCTCGATGGATACATTTTCCTTTAATTGTAAACGATGCGCACTGTTTACTTTCTAATTGGTGGTCGACGATTTTTCTTGCATTGCGAGCTATACGCGCCATTCCGTGAATGACTAGGTCGATTGAAAGGGTTGGCTGTATACTCTGATCTAATTTAAATAATAATAATAGTACTGGAACTAAATAAATGTACAAATCAAGATGTTATTGCTAATAATGATTAATTTTTATTCGAATTGAACTATATCCTTTGAGCAAAATTTTCAGACAAGATCTCGAATATATTCTTCGAATAAATTTTTAAATAAAATTTGATTTCTATAAACTGTTGGAATAAAACATTATTCGAGATAATAGTTAAATAGTAATAATACAAATATATAATGATGTAAAAATGATAATAAACTTTAAATAATTTATTCGAAAAGTTATTCACGAATTATGTACATATATAGATTTATTAGCAGTTTATTAATTATTACTAACTCCTTTATACATTAACATAACCAAAGAAAAATATTTCAGCAATTGTGCAGTATACTAGTCTCTTTAACATTTAAAAGAAATACAGAACATTGAACACAGTCTTAACAAAATTACTATATTTTCTAAGTGTAACTACACCAAATTTTTTGCTTATTTCTCAGCGTCAAATTTGCAAGCTGCGAAACGAATCGAGAAAGATTCCTGAAAATTGCCAAGCACAGGGGTCAACGCAGCGTCCTCCTTGCCGGACAGGGAATTGTCATTCCGCGGCGCCTCGCTCGCATATCTTCGTCTCATTACGCGTTTCCGTCTACGCCACCGCATTATAGAATTTGTAAATGCGCGTTCGACAGCAAAACGTATCCATTGCCACTTACGATTCCGATCTTACGTAAGGCCAATTGCTCTTAATAACGCTTTTCAACCCGCTTACGTAAAGCCAATCATTTTTCTTAAAGACGCGCGTGCGCGCGTAATTGATCCCGCGGCTTGTGTTGCCGTTAAGTTCGTGCGCCGTCTAATCGCCGGAAGAAAAACCATCAGCATGATCGATGCTCGTATTTCATCGGGACCTAAACGCCGCGATATACCGCCGTGGCATCTCCGTAAAGATGAAAGTAATGCCGATCGATCGGATTGATTTATCGACGTCCCCGACCGAGGCATACCGTTCACAATGCTAAACGGAGTCGAGCGTAGACTTCCGCTCAACAGTTTGGAGCTCCGTTAGGGTACCTTAGGAGGAAACACCGGGGCTATTCAATCGGAGCAAGGCCGTTTTTAACGGCGCCCTTAAATCAGACCGGTTTGTTCGTTTTGGGACACTTTGGACGAGCTGCGGCGTCGAGGATGCCTTTTGCATGAAAGCTCGCTACTTTTGCTGCATTTGCTATAAGGAAGTACGAAAAATGGTATTTATTATTAAGTATATTTATTGTATCATGTTCTGATATATGTTATGTATTATACTATCATATATTATGTATTATATTATAATTTATGATTGATACATGGTGCTCCCTTGACTTAAAAGGATCATCG
The DNA here is from genome assembly GCF_028453695.1 of Augochlora pura. Classification (NCBI taxonomy): domain Eukaryota; kingdom Metazoa; phylum Arthropoda; class Insecta; order Hymenoptera; family Halictidae; genus Augochlora; species Augochlora pura. Next base: position 19,644,453 of record NC_135775.1, on the reverse strand, counting down.
ATTTTCCGTCGTTTACACCATGAAATATCGAATCTAGAAAGATTCTGAATAAAAATTTAGTTTCTTACACAAATTTCTAAGTCAATAATTATCGGAACATTTATGTTACATCTAATATATCGTCGCGTTTCGAAACTTAAAATTAACAATCGATGATTAAGTATTACTCGCAGCATTTATAAATCGATGCAGACGATTTTTATTTTCAATAAAGATACTAATTACAGCTACGTTTATTACTATCTGACAGCTAGTGGCATTAATACAACATCAAAAGAAATGTCTCGCCGATAAATTATGGTAACCGCGCGCGTAAGTGTTAGAATTGAACGGCACACTGAAATATCTTTCAATCTACAAATTGAGCCCGGTGGAAGTTTATGGTCCGCTAAAGAGCCACGTGTTCCGTTCAGCGATATATTCGCGTGCGGGATCACCGTTAAAAAGTTCCTAACTTGTAATGTCCATGTCCGATCCATATATCCAACCTTTCATTACCGTCACCATGAAATCTGATAAAGCACTGGCAACGCCTTCGAATTTTACGGCTTGTATGGAGTGGCACTTACCTCTTTAGCTCGGATCGCGGATATTAGTCACATATTTTATGGAGATCGGATCGATATTAATAGCGGGAAGGACTTTTGCTCGGCAGGATAAAAACTTTCACGGTGCCGCGTAACTTTTAATTACGATTGTTCGGTCGAGGAGAGCTTCATTGCCAGCGAAAACGTTCGCTTATGGCACGAGAAGACGCGTCGCGTTGATCATCACGCGTGCGTTACAAGCTATATAATTACTAGCTATTAAATATTTAATAATAAGTAATAATTAATAATTTATGATTTGTAATTTATAATTTGTAATTGACGATTTATCATTAATAATTATACGTGTAGAAGTAATTATACGGTACTCTGATTTTCGTACAAAATTGATCAGCCCGCGGTGTTGATTTTACATTTCGTTTAAGCGAAGCGGAGCGATGCGAAATAAACGACGGACATAGATTACATAATTAATATGAACAGGCACGTGCACGCTGTAATGGTTCATGAAACGAGTCTATTTGTTCGTATAATGAACGGGAACTTTGAATATTGTTATATGCATTGCTTTAACATGTGTCAAAGGTGAAATTTCACACGGTCTAAAATGGGCAGCGGATAACGAGGCGTTCTAGCGTAAAGTGTGTTTTACTTGAATTTTCCCTGAGATTTTGCTGCAGAAGTAGGTTTATTTTTATTTTAAAGAATGTTTCTACACGTTTATAAATGATTTAGGTTTAAAAGAATTAAAAATGGCATTGGCTACTTTAGAACACAGATGACATGAAAATTGTGTAATGTTTTTAATTACTGCGAATTTGGCTACAGTAAAAGCAAAAGGTCGATAAATAAAGAAATGACGTCACTGCGAAATTTAATTATCGATTTTTCCTCTTGATTTCTCAATATTGTGACCTCCAAAAAATATAAAAAGCAAGAATTTCGAACACTGTATTTTGGTGTACTGAATGTGCATATAAATTTTAAAGACAGTTTTACATTGTAAATATATCGAAAGGGATTATTTTTAGTCGTTGCATCGCTCGATGTAAAATTTGAATCAAGCAAAACGCACTTTCGACTATCTCTGATCAAAAGAGACGAACATTTGTTGATACCATAAACGAGACAGTATGTCATGTTCACGAATACAGTGTTGTTTGAAAGAAGACTGCTCGTTAGTGGGTTCAGAGACGGGAATAACGAGCTTAAAGAGCAAGGCTGTAGACGATAGCTTCTACATCAATATCGAATATTCTATGGTATAGTTAGTACAATCGACAGAAATAACAGAAATATCGAAGCTCTTTCGCGATGAGATTCTATTAAGACAGAGAAACTTTCTCGGTAACTCGATATATTATTTACAGTAAATTGATGGGATCTTGGCAGATTGTCGCTGCGAGTTCGACCAAGTTGAACGAGACTCGAATCTGCAGAACTTACTTCATAGATTAATCAGTTTCGTCGCGTCTTAACTGCGAAATATGTAATACCAGACACGTAATGTAGCGCAATTGTCTAAAAACATGATTCTCAGAAAAAATTTTGAAAATATATATTTGTATATTATATCTTTTACAGAGAAATAATTGAATTCACAATATAATCTTCTTTATATTTATCCAATATATTATATATTTGAATATTTTTATCCAAAATAATTATTCGATTGAATTATTAATCATTTTCTATTCGAATAAATTATTCGATTAGAGATTGTACAATTATTGAATTATCAATGCCAATAATTGGTCTCTCGTTTTTTACGTAATTATTTAAGCATACATATATGTTTGAAAAAGAAATTACTTGTAATAATTGACGTGAAAGAAGTTGATCAACGAACTATAGATAAATACAATATTTTACCATTTTCGTTCTAGACGATTACATTCCAAATTAACTTTTGCACAAATAAATTCTTATTGTAATAACAATTACCTTCTGACTGTTATAAATTTTTATTCAAATAAAATCCTATTTGGATAAATTGTCGTGAAAGTACATTTTCATTCGATTGAATATTTATTGAATAACGACGAAATAAAATTCGACCAGTTAATTCTTTTCTCTGAGCCGTCGTTCGGATAAAATTCATCTCGATTTCTATCGGTAGGATCGGAATTAGTATTTCCGAACGTTCAGAAAGCGTGGAGAGATTCTTCAAAGCCAGCGAAGTGTCTGTAGCACGGCTTAAAGGCCACGCACGTACCACTCATTGGAAAAGCCGTCCAGCTAGACGCCAGAACCATCCGGAGGCGAGATAAAAGCGATTTTTATCGAACACGGTCGGACTATCTTCGACACCCTATAATAAAAACAGACGTTTTGTATTCAGCGAGTATCTTTCGTCTCGATCCTTTTGCGCCGTTACATTTGTCATAAGAGGGAGCCCGTCACGTCGAGACTTTGCAAAACGAAATTCAATTTCGTCTCGACAGACGAACCTTTACTACCATAGACGCGACCTGCAGTGATCGATTCTATTGGAAAATTGAATAGAAATCATTAAAATTATTAAGCTTATTGACAGCTTTTCTGTCATGAAGTCGTGAATGATTTCGATTTTTATTTCTATTTCTAAATCCATGGAATTTGCTGTTAGAATGCCGCTTTATAAATGTTGAAAGAGCAACGTGTGCATTAGGCTTAATTAATTACATTTGTGACTTGATAAGGTACCCAGAAATTTCATAGTTAATTGTAACTGTGTATTTATAATACATAATCGTAAATTTAATTTTCTATAACAATATAAAAATTATTTTTACCGTAAATGTAATTCTATTCATATAATTTTTGATTACAAATAATATTTATAACTGACTATGCAACAACACTACAGCAATGTGTGACTTCGTATCTTTGATAACGTATTAAAATTGAGAAAATTCGAAAACACAGTACCGATTCATACAAGTACTTATATAATAAAAATATAATAAATATCGTAGCAACTTTCTGGCTGAAGATAGCATCGAGCAATTGCCAAAAGGTCGATTTTAGTAGAAAAGATATTCACGACGCTGAAAATTGAATCCTCGGCAGCAGTCGAGTGAGAAACGTCTGACGAATGTAAATATTCGAGTCCTGCGCGAGAAACGAGAAATTTGTTGGCGCAAGGAATGATGGAATTATCACGGTGTTATGCGGTAAACTATGCTGAATGCATGAACGAGCAGTCGAATGATAAGAATCTGTGAAATGTGAATGTTACGCGCGTTACTATTCTCATTCCGACGGAAAATAAAAACGTCGAAGCGACGCAAAGAGCGCCGCGTGCCACCTGTGGCACATGCAATTAATGCGTAATGTTGCGGAGTCGCCGGAACGATCTCATTTGTTAGTTTGATTTAGTGTCGCCAAGATTGGCGAAGACTGTGATCAATGTGATCATTAAACTGTAGACTTTATTCATTTATGAAAAAAATTGACGGGAGAAATGTGGAGTAACTGAGTTATTACAAGAAGTTAAGATTATTGTTAAGGGAAAGGGAATATATTTTTTTATTATTCTGGTTTTATACAGTTGTTGCTAATTATTTTTATTTTACGAATTTTATGCGTTTGTAATAAAAATTTCTAAGGTAAATGTAAAGTAGTGCAGTTATTATATATATACAATACAAGTAAAAATCATTAATACATTATACACGAATCACTCGAATTATCTTACAAAGAACGAATTTTCAAAGTGGCTCCAGGTTCTTGTACCAAATACAGCATCAGCACTCTAATTATCACTAAAAAAAATCTAAATTCTCAAGTAAATTTTCTAGAAAAATCAAAAATAGGACAAATCATTTACCACGCGAATGAGATAAATGAGACGCTCGTGAATAAACTCGATCTACAGAAACTAATGCACGATCCGCCGTGATTTCCATCAGTTATAAATAAATGTATGACGATCTGCATATCTGCCCATGAAATGCTAAACCGGGGGAAATCTTATAACTTCTCGCGATTCGGACTGATTTCCAATAGCGTGTCGCAACCGGGACCGATAAAGAAAGAAGGCTGCAGTTACTTACGGTGAGCCGCGGCACCATCTCCTTCGTCAGTGCAGCACGCGCGCCGAGCAGCGAGATACAGATTGACAGCCGATGAATAACAATTTGTCGGGGCCATCGGGACGCGCGATATATTCAGCCCGCGACATCGTCAGGAAATACTTGAGCCGAGGAGAATCACGGTTCCCATCGTGGCCCTCTTCCAGATCGTCGAACGGAAGAAGAGGACGAATCTCTTTCGCGAACGAAAGAGACGTGACACGGCGCCGTCAAGGACTTTCAGGGCTTTCCGTTTTGTTCGGGGCCGTTCCGCGCCGCCTCGTGCGGATCTTCCTGGAAGTGACGTCGTCCTCGTTTCAAATCGAAATTCAGAGCCGCTCGAGTTGACCGGAAGCCCGGGAATATTTAGCCCTCGTTCCACCGTGTTCCGCGTGTACACGCGATTATGATTCACGCTTGTCACCTTAAACCGAAACCTTCTGCGCTTGGCATAGGTACAGACCGGAAGAGCATGAACCGGACAGGCCGCCGGACGGTTTGCGAAATTTATATCGCTTGATAAGAGACGGTCAAGGCACGCCTGAAAAGCGCGGACGATTCGTTATTGATCCTTATCTGGTTTATCATTTTCGGAGCACGGTTTCTGTTCTTTGGAAGTGGATAAGATTGTGCATAAGGTTACGGAGCACGTTATGTGGACACAATAAGATAAGACGTTATAAATTATATCTATTTTTAAATTGGATTATCATTATTTAAATGCCTATTATAAGTTATAATTAGTTGCCTATAGCGAACCCATCTAAATTAATTTTTTAATAACTCTGTACGATACGTGTCGATACGGTGCGTAATACAACAATACTTTTTACGTAACCAGAACACAGTAGTGGCAACGAAATAAAATCGAAACGTTCCATCAGCGACCTACTTCCACTCTAGCAAATCTTACATTGCACTATTAACGAGTTCCCCACGCAACCAATTTTGTTTCACACTCCTCATCTCGTCCACACTAAACAGACTTTGAGCAATACAATTCTACGATCGATTAAATCGAAAGTACACGTGGCAAGCATCGAGCTTGACGCACCAAAATGTCTCGTTCGGATCAAAAGGAGCTCTCAACCGAATTAAAGCATTCGTACCGTACACACGAACTCATTACACGAAGTGCTACCTGGAACACTAACTGCGCCCCGGGAATATTCAACGAGACTTTCAGGGCGGTGTCTAACATATTCAATAATCGAGACCCCAGCATATTCAACCGCGAAGCTTACCGGCGGTAGATTGTGTACCCAGCTAGACAAACCCAAGTAGAATATATGTATCCTTTTGAGTGTCGAGGCTAAAATCTGGTCACTAACGCAAACTCTCGATATTCAATCGCTTCTAAAACGGAAGGTGATTCCCAATCGCGTCGGCCACATGACGATGGTCTCTCCGCTTTTCCGGCATGACGCGGCGGCGGGGGAGGCACCGCGCGAGGTCTCGTCCCGGAACGTCGTCATGGAAATGAGAGCTCCAGTCAATCAAGGCGAATGTCTGGAAAACGGGGAACCAACGAGGAAGACGGATACGGCAAACCATAGTAATTAACAGTCGTCTCGATTGCAAGTGCCATCGGCGCACTACAAATTGCGGTTTGGACGCGGCTCGTATCCGCACCGGGTATCGAAACCCAGCCGCAGATGAACCCTGCGGTGTCTATGGCTGCGCATGATTTCGGAGATTCGAGCTTCGACTACAATGATGAAACATGGGCGGAGAAGAGGGAGGAGAGGTGGTAGGAAGAGAAGAGACCGATGTGGAAGTAGAGAGAGCAGTTTCGCAGAACGCTTCGCAAGTATCGCGCCCTGGATGGTTCTCATTAGTTGCGGACAATTTTCTGGCAGCTCGCGATTCAGCGTTTCGCAGCGATCAAGTTCGAGTGGTGGGTCTAATGACGACGCTAACGAGCAACAACTATGTTCACGGGGGTAATTATCGAAACATATCGACGACTGTCGATCGTTCATCCCCCTTGCACTATGATCCCCTTCGTGCTATGTTGATCAACGAATAATTATATTATTCGTTTTCAATATTTAATAGACAATTCTTGTGTTTTTATCTATTTTAGTTTCTAGACATTGGTAACAAAAAAATTAAATTTGATTTCCAGTTAAAAGAAATTAATAATATTCGTATTTAGTAGCTGAAATACATAGAATTTTTATTATGACTTTGACTCCTTATTATAGTGCAAAATATTATTTAAAAAACTCTAAATAGCCTGGCATTTCTTAGTTCATCTAAAATTAATGTAGAGTGCTCTCTCTAATTTTTTATTGGAAGAATTAAACTTTTTGTCGGAGTAGAATTCTGTTTTCAAGGGGACGATACCGATGTTCATTCGCGTGACTGGTTGTTTCACCTTAGGGACGTATAGCGTAATTTATTTCCAAGTTGGTCGTTTAAAAAACTTTTGTCTTGATTAATTGTCGGTTCTGCAGCGTAGTTCGTTAACAGGAGTGCATAGTTTCGGGGCGAAAGTACTTTAAAGTATGCGTGCAAGTAATTCAACTTTGGTTTTCGCACGCGAATAAATAGATTCGCGAAACGTCGATTTTAAAAGCGAAGAACATAGAAATTCTCGATGAAGTAATTATTTATATATGTTATATAAATTGTAAATTGTATGCTTTCTCCATTTTACTTTTAAAAGTGAAATACCGAAGAATTTAATTACGTAAATATTGTTTACGATACTCCATGATAATTTAGAGTTAAATTAATTCATAGTAACTTTATAATTACCTTTATAATTTATTGCACTTGTCTTTTCAACATTTTGGTATGGGTAGATTATATTTTAACATGTAAATGAGAATTTTCGGAAATGTTACTTATTATTTCCTTATCATTTCTTCATGTAAAAACGTTGATAATGTTATTAAATTCTTTTCTACATTTTGATGAATTATATTATCTTAAAAATCATTTATAAAAGCTAAATTTATCTCAGAAACCATACCAAAATATTTAAAGCTTGCAATGTTAAATACCTTTAAAACTAAATGTTTACCATCCACAGAACGGAGGCAATAAATTAAAAAAAAATCCGTTCACCCGAATTTCTGCAAATTGTTCCACGCAAATGGTAAGTTTCAGAAAAATCTGCGATTTAATGGCAACCGTTGCGACGATTTTTATGCTTTCCAGACCACTAATGAAAGTATTCGAGCCGCGTCGGCTGCGACGCGAATAAATATTTATGCACTCGAGATCCACGTGGGTTTCGTGGGTCGCCGCATTTTTTTATAAATTCACTGACGATTATTCGAAGCGCCCAACGTGCTCGTGCATTAGGATAGGATGGAACACGACGCGGTTCGGGTAGTCCGTTTAATCTCCACGTGACCGTGTAACGTTTGCGGATAATGCAAATTAGACAACACGCTATAGTCGGGGCATTACAGCCGCCTCTTGGTCCGACCGGGATAGTTAAACGAGACTTTTTGCCTCGAACGTGAATACGAATTTTCGTGTTACATTTTAACCCCTCGCCGGGCACAAAACACGGATTCCTCGTAGACTCCGCGTATAGACAGATGGAACTTTCGCAATTAGGCGAAGTGGGAACTGTTTCGATCGTTAGCTATAGCTCCGAAGGTTAGACTAAGTTTGTTTCGATTCAGTGAACCAATTGCAATCGCGGAAACGAAATTTCAATGGGGGCTCTTCCGGTTCAATGAAAATTTTTGAACCAAGCGGATTATTTTTACCGATCGTGACATCAAATTTGGTAGTAATTTATTTACAGAAATAAATAGAATTATATTAAAACAGTAAAGAAAATTAAAATCTAATATACAATATATAAATCTTAATATACAATTTGATAGGAATCTATTTATTTTATGGGGATGCAAGGCAGTAAAGGAAATGAAGTTTGTGCAACACGTTTATTTTACTACGTTATTATGTTTTGTTATGTTAGAACTATGCAATAAATATGTCGCACGATAATCCTAACTCCTCGGGCTCCTTTATATTCATTAACAGTGTGTACTTAGTTTTTCGTATGCTAATGAGACGACGTTACCTGAGGTTGAGCCCCGGAAAGCAAATTAACTAATTTAAGGTCTCCAAAATTAAGAAAATTTACATGAGATTGTATAAAATCGTTACTTGCTATAACATTGGTTTCGCTTGAAAAATGAGAATCTTATAGTCGACTATAGTGCAAGAAACAAACTATGTCTTCTTTACTGTCTTACACTGTTAGAGAATAAATAAGTTCCTATTAAATTTTGTATTATAGTCAACAAAAAAAATTAATTTAGTTTATAGATTTTCTGTAATGAAAATAACAAAATTTGATAATATTGTCAAATTAGCGATTGAAGCAAATTGTACATTCTTTACAGTTCTGTAGATTTAATATATACATTTCTACGAAATTCTGCATTATAGATAATAAAAAAAGTCCGTTTAGTTGACACATTTTCAGTCAGAAAGGCAAAGCTTCCACCGAAATTTCGCAATTTCTAATTGTTCGTAGCAAATGACAACGTCAATCAAACTTAGTGAAATTTTCGTGAAATTGACTTTTGGGAAACGTGATTGTTACTTTATTTATAATGTCACAAAATTGCAATTTTTAATAATAATTTTGTACACTTTATTTGGTAAACTGGTACTTCTAACTTGTTAATTTTTGAAATACTGAAACCTTATTAAAACACTTCGCATCGTTTTAGTAACTATAATATGAAATAATAAATATTAAATAATTTTATATCGTCGAAATTTACTAGAATTATGTTCCTAGTCAGCTTGGCCAACGCGATAACAGAGAATTTGAATATTAGAAGACCGGATGATCGAGGTTCCGCCTTATATCCAGAATCGAAGCTCGAACCTGAAGGCGACAATTATGTCACCTGTGATCTCAAAAGCCATTGGAAATTGCTTCCACGGTACGAAGCTCCGTGCGAGATTTTAAACGACGCGTCAGCTGTGTTACACGGTTGTCTGAACCGACGGGGGCCCGCTGATTAGATGTGCTCATTAATTTCCGAGCGGGTTTCGGTTAGTTTTGCGTACAATTGAATCCCGTTTAGCCTAGCGTCAGATTTCAACGTCGGTCGGCATAATCGTCGTCACGATTACGCTGCGGCATACCGATCCCCCTACATTCGGCTTGATCAACGGCCGCGCATATGATAGGCTAATTAAGCTCGGCGATTTTTCTCTTCTCGTGTTTCGGCGGTCCATTGTTTCGCCGAACCGAATCAGCAGGTATTGTGATTTCCTATCCCATTGTGTCTCGCGCAGCATTCTATTCGTTTCCAGTTACGCAGCCGCAACCGGCAAGTTTAATAGTTCCCCTTAAGCTCTTTACCTGAGCTCCCGTCACGGGGAAAACGATTCGGTTCGCGTCATTCGGGGAAACCACTTGCGAATGTGTTCGCGCGTCACTTTGGATTTTCGCGAACTTCGTCACGATGCCGATCATCGGAAACAGAGTTCGGCAAATTCGGTCGATTCACGAAAAATGAGTAAGAGATAGCATTTTTATTCGCGAGAGGCGAATAACTGCATTTATTCATTATTCGCCAATGACGAAGAATTGTTCCCAAAAATTTATTTGAACGAGATTAAAATCAATTGTTCGCGAATAACTATATTTATTAGAAAGGAGTTTATTAAGAGGAGAATAAAACTTGTATTTATTATTGGCGAATAACAAGTAATTATATTTATTCGTAAAGAAATTATTCGAATAAGAATAAAATTTATATTAAATTTTCTAATTTTATTGGGGATAACATTAGAAATAATAGTAATTAATTCTAATGTAATATAATACTAATTGTATCATAATAATTATATTTATATCATATATGATAAATTTAGATTTATATTTATATAATAATTATAATCATATTAATTACATACACGTAATAACTACATTCACATTAATCACATTTATCTCTAAGAAGTTTATTCGAACGAAACAGCAATATTACCGCATCTCTTCGCGAATGACGAATCACGATGCGATTATCGGATAAACGAGGCAGCATTAATCACGAACGAAGTCGACGCGTTTGGCGTTATGGTAACTACCGCGGAAAGAATATTATGGTTTTCAAAGGTTTTCCCGACATTATGGAAACCCAATCATGGCTCTCGCGCGCTCCGCGCCGCTGCAAACAAAGCGATCGAAACATCTGCTCGCGACAGGGTTCAGCGGAGCGTTCTCAAACAAATGGAAATTAAGATTTCTTGGCGGCGTTATGAAACTGGCTGTGCAGATGCAAGTGACTGTGCTTTTCCTCCCCCACCATCGTGGAAATACGTCAATTCACGATTTTTTACTTCCGTCGCGCCGCCTTCGTCCGAACGACGCGTCTCTCGCTCGGGTATTACGAACCGGAATGATTAACCCTTTGCACTCGGAGCCTAATATTAACATTTTATATAAGAAAATTCATTCTGTGCATATGAAATTGAGTCTCTCGGGGCTCGTATAACAATTACACGTGCAACAATTTTTCAAATCTAAGCTTAGAAATAATTTTTAGAAGAAAAAATTTTAATGGCGCCACAGAGTCGCCACTGGAGTGCAAAGGGTTAAAATATGCTCGGAGATACAGCCGGGGGACGCATCGATAACATCTGAAGACAATTTCCGGTCTAACGATGCAACGACGATTCTAATAACTTCTACGATTGCCAATATCGCTGATGACACTTGTCGCTGCACTTCGAACAATGATTCGATACTATGCGCTTATTTCGTCTTCGCGAAAAAGGGTCGCGAAATAGGAACTACGGGCTCGGGAAAATAAAGCAGAAAATGGACGAGTAAATTACGTGTCGCTGTAGGAAAGGTCGGGGACGTTCAATATCGGCGGTAAAAACAGTTTCTGCACTTTTTACGAATATTCAATAACAGAAATTCGAGGTTTTCAGGGGTCTACGAAATATTGGATTGGAGAGCGATGTCTGAATAGTACGCGAAAATTGGTTATCAAGTTACTCGATAATATGATGCAATTATTTTTCTCTTCTTTATATCTTGCTTTACGATGTAGAGTTTGTGTTAAAGTCGGATCGGTATGGAAATAATAATTATTACTATATACGGTTCAACGCGAATTGTCAGGAAATATGAACGGCTGCACGCGAGTATAATGATTGAATCAGGACCGAAATGTAATTCGGTATTAATGTGATATAGTTAGTTGAATGTTATTAATATTCTTATACAAAATATCACACGTAGAGTATTATCTTTAAACGATGGCTGGTCGTTGCTGTTATCTCGACAGGCGATAACTGATCAATTACGGCGATGAGTTAAATCCTCATTTTTGTTTTTTTAAATCGCATGCGTGTACGTCATTCGATAACAATTCTAAAAAATGTTTACGTAACTTGCATGCTACCGTCACGGTTATCAATAAAATATCACACCTTGCTTGCAAAAACAGTTTCTCAGATGATACGGTTACCGCCAAATTAAATTGACCTGAACGATAAATTTTGCAAACAAATTATAGTAATGAATTAAGTATACACGGTGTCATTAATTCTCTGTAATCGTCAGCGTAATTATTTCGAAAGAAATTCATTTTCGTATTTCCGACTTTTTACAAATTGTCGATATTTGATCTGTTATAATTTTGCAACACCGTGTAGTGCAACAATAGTGCTAGGCTCATTTCGAAGCTTGAAGCTTCTACATACACTATGCATTGTTCATTTTCTTGTAACATGTGTTTGCATAATGTAACAGGTGAGAAACTGGAAGCATGTTCCTCCTGGAAAATGTTACGGTTTCAGACGCACGCGAATACAGCGGAAAATTTTTGTCACGTCCGATCCTAACATAGATTTCAAGATTGTAGTCTCTTCTTTACAATGGCTTATTAAACTTTGATCTACGATTTTTCTTAGTCACTCTATCGCGCTTAGAATGAAAAGTTGTACTGCCTGCTTTACATTAATGCAATGTGCACGAGGGTTTCACGCGGCCAAACTTTTTCCTCCTTTTTATTTTATAAATCAACTAAAAAAAATTGTACACCATATTTTGAGAGGTCATTGTATAGAGGAAGCTTCAATCTTCAAATCCATGGTCGATTAGTCTCTGAAGAAAATTGTTCAATGATTTTAGAGTCGTTTTAATTTGCAACATTGTCGAATAAACTTATGTCCTCAGTTTTCTGTTTGCCATGAATTGCAAAATCATGGTAGAATAATAAAAATAAGTAGAAGCTTCAAGCTTTAAAATGAGTCAAGATTTATTACGGTGTGATTCCTTATTATAAAATAACAACATTTCGAATATCGAGAAATTGATTAAATATTTGAAATTCAGTGTCTAAGTACTTTTGACGCCGACTGTATGTTAAATACATTGGAACGATTTCGTGAGACCGATATTCTCGAATATTATATCAACCGACCTAATTTTGAAAGGTGAAAGGCTTATCATCATTCAATGCCTTCTTCTGATCACTCTCAAAAAGCTTTTCGAGGTAGTTCGAAGGAAAACTTCATTCACAGTGTCCATTAAAAACCCTCCCTTCTCCGCGATGTTAAGAAATCAAATTGAGAAAGTTCGAAAAGTTGGCCACTTCCATCGTCAAACTCATTCACACAGCGTCCATCAAAAGGAATATACGGTGTACAAATTACTGGAGCTCCCCGAGAGTTTCTGCAAACAGACTAACTACGCTTCCTTAGAAGCAAAACGAATACTTGATCGGCGAACTTGTAAAATCCTTTTGATACTCGCGAAAATTTTGTCCAATAACTAGTCTGTATTATAAATCATTTAAATTTGTTCGATAAAACACAGAGGCTCTTTGCTCATTAATAATTTCGTTATTTAACAACTACTCAACAGCCTTAGATATAAATACTAATTAATATAAAATTAATGTGGAACGTGTTTTCAATAATAATAATAAAAGTATCAGCGATTTAATCAATCATCTATTAACAAGAAAAGACAGAAATGTTCCGTGAAACACGCTGTTATCAGAAATTCAAGCCGTCCGATCGGATTTTTAAAAAGTTGCTCCATTGTGTAAAAGGTTCGACCACCATCGCGCGACACTGTACGTCGCGAACAATGTTCGAACTTCCCCCCCGGCATTATCATCAACTTCCCAGGAAAAAAGCAGCCCTTTGAGGCTCATCGGGTGGGACGGAACAGATTACGCGCATTAACGAGAAAGAAGTAAGGAGAAGAGAGCGGGGTCCGCGGCCACTTGAGAATTAAAATCACCGTAGACGATAAAACTTGGTAGCAGTTGGCAGCACGCCTGTGCACCGTTGCGTCCCGAACCGGCGAGCGAACTGGTTGGCGTCCCTTCGTTCCATATGGAGAAAGCCGGGCGGGTTGGCTGAAGAAAAGGACTTTAAACCAGCGCGAACTTCTTATAAGCCCCATTCTTCTCCCTCGGAAGAAAACCGGCGGGCGGCGCATTACCGCGACGGACGCTCGATCGTAAAGCTCATATACTGTTTAGAGGATCCTACAGGATTATAGAGGAGGGTAGGCAGTACAGAATAGGCGCCGTAAAAGAATAATTTATAGCGGCTCGATGCTGAGGACTGCACTCCATAGTGACACGGTAACGAGATTACGCGACGGTCTACATGGAAAGCTGCTCGATCGACCGAATGGAGATAAAACGGATACCTGGAAAGTCACATTTTCGTGAAAAATCAACTCTGTGCGCCCGACGATGACCCAATATTCCTTTTGTTGCTGCGAAACAGCCGGCTAAGGGGTCACTTAAACGACCATTATTGTAGCATACGTTCTAGAATTTGTGGAATGTTTCAGTTATTTTATATGCGTGAAACTTATTTTTAAGAAATTGCATTTTCTTATTCGATAAGAATGTTTCAAATATTTGCGACGGTATAGTCATCTGAAAATAATTTTTTAACTGAGCTAGAGGTCTACTATAAAAATAATTCTTAGCAGAAATAAATCTGTAGACTTTTCCGAATTAAATGATATATATTTTTATAATATTGCAATTATGTAAACAGATTTAAATAATGTTCAAAGTAGACGAGAAATAAATTCACCATTTTTTAATTTAAACCTCAGTTGAATTCACAAAGTGTCACACTTTTAATTGAAAATATTGCTGTTATTTATTTATTAATGCTTTTATATTTCTCTTAATATCTATATCCTTGCAGAACACTGTTTGAGATAATCTAGTATTAATATTTAACAATTCACTTAGTGAAAATTATTTTCACAGCAAACCATCCTGTACACTATCACGAATGAAATTATATACATTTTCAAAAGATTTTAAACATTATATTGAAACAATCTTTGATAAAAGCAAGACATTCTTCATTAACCATAAACGATTATTTAATTATTTCTGGATCTCTGGAAACCGTCAGCGCGTTCAACTTTAATTTTTCGGTCGGCCCTCTTGCACGTCGTTACCGAATACTATATATTCGTCGACGTCACCATTTTTTGTTTAGCCATAATGAGCTGGAAACAATAGGCTACAAGGCGATACATTAGAACCAGGCGGTTTGCCAATTCCAGAAGCGGCGACGCCATTGTTTGACAGTCGACCGGCCAGGCCATATTTTTACCAGCAATTTTCGCTCATCCCGAAATTTCGCCGCTCCTTATCCACGTTTTTTGAAATACGAGCGTAAATCTCTCGCGCTTTTTCCGATGTGTTCGTCCCCCCATTGCGGCGCCATACTGATCCCGGACTTGTCAAAACTCGTTGGCCTGAGCATGATTTATACGCCGTGACGATCGACTCGTTTTATAAATATGGAAATACATTTTCCCGCGATCGAGCGTCTGCATTATTTTAATGGAATTCTGTTTTTATACGAAATTTTTGTTTTAATTATTACCGAACGCATGGTACGAGTCTGTATTCGAAACACGATCGGCGTATAAACGTTAAATATTTTATGCTGAAATATTCATTGACTGACGTAAATCCGGTTAAATTGATCTTTATTGTCGTCGATTCGGCTCGCTGAAGCATTTTTCGTGATTCCATTGAACACCTGTCTATGATGACACGTGGCTCGCTGATTTTTATGCAAATTAACTGTTCCAAATATTAATTTATCGCATGGAATATATTATAAATTTTTCTAGAAAGAATTATCCGCTTTACTTGCACTCTGCGATAAACTAACGTTCCATTTTTGCATATAACAAATTACTTTCTCTTAATTTTCTAGATTATTATAGTTTAAGGTTCAAAGACGTTCGTCGCGGAATTTATTTTTTCAAATCGGACGGAGTGGCGAGCAAATTTTGAACAGGCAATATATATTCAAGGATTCTCTTTGAAGAGGACGAATTTTTTTCGACGAGATTTCCTCGAAGAACATCTCGCAGATAGACAATACATGGGAGAGAGAGAGAGCCCCGTGGTGAGACGGGCCGAGGCTCTGGGAAAATGTTCACCTTGCATTGCAGTATAACCCATCCGTTCAGAACGAGACGGCGATGTATGACACGCATATATTTCGTCCGGGCGATCTTCCATGAATTGAATCGATCCGCTGTTGTTTGTTGTTCTGTTCCTACTGGTTCTCTAGTAACGAAACATAAACGCGGCGAAATATGCTTTACGAATTCACGACTCGGATACGTTAAACCTCTATGGTGTTCATAGAGCATGCGAGTTTCGTGGAAGAAAACCGTCTTGGAAATTCATGCAGTGAAGAAGGCATGTTGCAGTAGAAGCAACAATGAGATAAGAATTATTTATAGTAAATTTTGGTAATTGGAAATTGTAGTATAATTCGATACGAATTTGATACAAATTCAAGACTTATTTATAAAAAATTTCGACGATTAGAAATTGTACTGCATTTCGATACTAATTTAATATTTATTTATAGTCGGCGATTGGAAATTGTGCTGCAATTCGATACAAATTTAAGGTATATTTATAATAAATTTCAGCGATTGGAAATTGTCCTGCAGTTCGATACGAATTTAAGATCTTATTGATTAAGAGATTATGTCCCTGAATAGTATGAGTTTGCATGCGATCTCTCGATTTTTATTCGCATTCAAAGAAGTGATTATTATTTATTCCTAGAAATATTTCGAATAAATTCTACGAAGATTTTTATTCGAGAAATGTTTCGAATCAACTCTTCGAATAACAATTTATTCGAAAAATGTTTCACACGAATTCTTCGAATAAAATTGATTCCAGTAATAGATTAGATATTCAGAGTAAAATTCGGATATCTCGAATAAATTCCACGAATTCTTCGAATCAATTTTATTCCAGCAATAGATTAGATATTCGGAATAAAATTCGGATATTTCGAATAAATTCTCCGCAACATTCCAAACGTAATTTGATTCGAAGAATTTAATCGAAATATTTCTCGACTCATATTTTATTCGAATAATGCTCAACTCTAATACTCCAGAAATATCAAAATAAAGAACAGCAATAATAAAAATATAGAACAGCAATAATAAAAATATAGAATAACAATAATAAAAATAAAGAATAACGTAGTAAGTCTAAACAAAAAGGGCAGCCAATATACTGGCACCATGCCGGCAACATACGAGTGCCATAAAAATCGCGCGTAGTTCCGAATTCAGGTAATAAACTTTTCGAAAAAGTTGCCACTGCCCAGTGACGTACCCGTTCCCGCGAGACGGAGTCCCGCAGTTCGAAAAGTGAAATCTTAAACAACCGTTTCCCTCTTCCCGCGCGGTCCGTCTGTTTCCTTAAATTATTACCGCGACGACAATGCCGTGCGCCGTGATTGTAACTTCGCAACGCGCGTGTGTTACAAATTTTTACGGCGTATCGTAAAACCGGAGGAGCCCGGTGCGTTATTTCCACGTAGCTTTCATATCTCTGGCCCCGAAGAGAAATATAGCACCGCGACGCGACTCTGTATTGCTTCGCGTAACAAACTACATTATTGCACTATGGGGTTGGAAAGCGGGACAAAAAGAACCGTAACAAAGTTGTTGCACCGGGACTCTCCACGTGGACACCCGCGCGGCTGTGCCTCTCCAATGGGTACGTTCGAACTCGGTCGCCTCGTAACGAACAAAAATTTCTGAATAAGGACGATGCCCGTTTTCCCTTTCATTGTCACCTCGCTGGCGAAACAGATCGCGAAACTTTGGCCGCGTCGCGTAACGCTTGTCCCAGCTGTCGTGTAACATTTGCATCGGACAATGCAAGAACGTCTACTCGAACTGCGCTGGCCATGCTCAGGAATTGAAAATACCGAGAGCCACTACGAAATTTGTCAGTTTTAACGCCTGGCGATGAGAACTCTCCTGTTCGCTGCACGTGCTTGGAGTGCATCAGTTTTTATAGCTAGTCGAACCCCAGGATTTTATAGTTTCCGCAAGTTTTGAGAGTGTTATTCAATATTGTGCTATATATATATGAGTATTTGATATTTGTTACGAATATTTGATAATTGGTGAAATGGTTTTTGTTCGACCCCCAATAAAACAACCCCCAATAGTAGATAAAGGAACGTGTTTTATGGAATATATAGAAATCCACTGGATTTGGATAAACAAGTAGATTTTATATAAATAAATTTTAGACAAATGCATTTGTTTAAGTCATATATACAACACAGTACATTTTACCAATATTTCTCATGAAACATGGATGTATTGTTTCGAAAATCCAACGTTACATTTCCTAAACATTTAGAGCTATCAAAATAATTAAGAACAATAACAAAAAGGGAGTAGGCAATATATAACTCACTCCTTAGAAAATATTAAAAACTATTTCTCCGTCGTATTGACTGCTATAGAAATTATTTATAGTCGCGTCCCTAATTTGTAACAGATATTGTATTTGTTGAACAATACCAGGAACGTATGGTTATATATGCAAATAGTTTGGCCCGGCTTTTAGCAAGGTTAAAAAATTGTCATGATATGGAAAGTT
Organism: Augochlora pura; assembly: GCF_028453695.1. Lineage (NCBI taxonomy): Eukaryota > Metazoa > Arthropoda > Insecta > Hymenoptera > Halictidae > Augochlora > Augochlora pura. The sequence continues at coordinate 19,625,901 of NC_135775.1, read as the reverse complement.
GCTTTCGCAATGGTCGAGTGCCTGGGGCATTCCGAGGATGACTTATGTTTGTTTCGGCTCCATTCATTCTCGGAGAGCTGTATACAGTCGCCTCGGGAGGTAAGTTAATGCTTTCATAAATCTGCTCCGAAAAAAAATCAAGACGAAAGAGAGGAAGCAGTCGCTTTGTAAACAGACACACGGTTTCCGTGGAAATTGAGAAATTACTAACACTTAGTAGAACTTGATAAAAAGTGTACGATCGAAAGTTATAAATATCGTAACACAGAGTAATATGTACACGTGGTAACGTAGAACTGCGGATTTTATGCATTTATGGCAAGATTGATACGCTGGATGAATGCACTGGAAAATAGTAAAATGATTAAACAATTTTTGGAAATGAAAATGTATTAATTTTAGTCTATTAAAACAACTAAACAATGAATGAACTAACTAGTTAGTTTTTATCTCGATCAATTAATACGGGCAATTTATATTCTGCATAAAAATCCGCAGTCTAGTGATAAGTATTGTATTTAATAATTACGTGCAGAAACTATACATTTAAACGTAATTAGCACAGGAAATAATAAGAGATTATTTACAATGTAAAAATACATAATATTGCTAGAATTGTATTCATTTTCACCATACTTCTGCTGAGAATAATATTTAATTTATAATATTATTTATATCCATAATCGTATAATTTAACAAGTAAAAATAATCTCACGCTCACACATAGAAATTACAGTATCAAGTCATTTTTACACTGCACAATTTAATAATAATATTCAATAAAAATTTGTCATATGCTAAAAAGTACGTCAATATTTAATATAAAAATGTATTTGAGGAATTTACGTACTATGAGAATTTCCACAATTTGTCTCGCAAACAATAAAAATCGATAAACAATAAATAAAGCAAGAGAAATTCATTAACATCGAAAAATTGAGACTCCTACGTTTCAGATATTCAATTCTATTTCTGTAAACTTGTCATTTCTTCCAGACATTTAATTTCGTTTCGAATTTGACGTTTCCCTCAATTTCTCAATTCTCTTCCCCTATTTGTCATTACTTTTATATTTTTCGCAGGATTTTCCAGAGCTATTGGATTCAAACAGAAGCCGTCAAAATTTTCACACCCGCCAAATAGAATCGGCCTAGCGGAACGTGACCGCTGCAACGATTAATCGAACGGTAACCATTTCTATATACCGTCCGCGTCCGACTATACACCGACCTATTCCACTTGTTCAATCGCCTATCGCCTGATTCTACTTGTCCGGCCGCGCGCGCTGTATCAATCTACTTGGACTAATGGGCTCCTAATGTATCGGTTATGTAAATGTAACGCGCGCCTCGCAGAATTAATGCTATCCCACCTGCAGTCATTTAATTCTAGTTAACAAGAATATCGACCGCGAATTCCTTCGCAGATGAGAATATCGTTAACTATATAGAAAGTCGTTACCTATGAATGTTATCTTTCTGGAACATCGTTAGACATTATAGTTTAGCGAGCAACGAAGTAGTTAACCTTTCAGAGAAAATGCAATTTGATATAATAGGTAAATTATTTATTTATAACGAAAGTGTGTTCTCTAATTTGTCTCTTTACATACAAATAATATATTTTGCTTTTATATATATATAATTTGCAAGAAGTAGGAATTAAAATAAAAATTTCTTTCATTTCTTGATGGTGTCAATAAATATCCTAAATTATTGTAACCATTTTATAACTTATCTTTTACCCATACATTTCTGTGGTAAATTAATTGTTACGCGTTCATGTTAAACGTAAAGTCAAGAAATGAAATAAAATATACAGTGTCACCGAATTTATAAAAATACAAAAATCATAATAAATAAATTTGTTACGTCTCCAATCTATATAACCTATTTCAAAAAATCTAATTTAAAGATTGGCATGATCTTTGATTCTTACAAGGTAGTTAGAAAACCATAATTAATTGTTCATTAAAGCAAGATCCAATTATGTCTCGATCCTGGAACTACATACTAATTACACCACGCATACGGAAAACCGAAGCTTGTAAGAGCAACGCAAAAGAATTTGCATTGTTCCCATAGGAGGGAAGCACTCTTTCTGTTCGTTTTTCATCGCGTCGTTTCGCGGTCGCGACGATCTCCATGAACATAATTTAAAACGAGGCGTAAGGTGCGGTTGCTCGCGAACGTGTAATAGTTTCGCGGGTACAGGTTACAATTACGTGCACTTGCCCTTAATGCTGCATGTTGGTTGCAACGTCGTTTCAGTCTTAATTAAAACTTGCAGTTCTCGACGACAGGTTAAGAATGAATTACAGAGAGAATGAGAGAGAGGGAGAGAGAGAATGAGAGAGAGAGAGAGAGAGAGAGAGAGAGAGAGAGAGAGAGAGTACTTCGAGGACGATATTTATAATTCCCATCGCGAATCCTTTAAAGCAAGTTCGTAATTAGAATTCCCATATATTTTGCTGTAATTGAATTTCGGAAGCACGCTTATATTGTACCTTAACCAGTTCCCCCGCGGAAACTTTTAACGAGGATCAACAGAGCTACGATTTTCCGTTCAACTTTATTCATCGCCTAACTGAAAACTTTCACTTCGACGATCGTGGTTCGCGATAGATAACAAATAAAAGACGCGCGCTTCTCGTGAAATTGACGGGACGCAGTGAAAATGTCTTTGCGAAGTAAATTTCTTTATTGCAATTTTCTATGATGTTGTTAATATCGAGAGCATGTAATACTAAAGTAGATTTAAGCAAAGATTTGTTTGCTATATTATGATCGCGTGCTTTTCGAATTTGATTTCTAGCAGAAAAATTGTAAGACATTTAGCATAAAATAGTTTTGAATTACAATTGCATGGTTCTGATGAATTATAGCAAATTTTTACAGAATATTATTACTCAATTTATTATATTATTACTCAATTATGTATTGTAAAAATTGGTTGAGTTAATATATGCGTGTGATATTACAGTTATCAAGCACTGTGTATAATTTTTATAATTTATATAATTGAATAAAAAAATATTGTGAGAAGAGAAAAAGTCAATATATTGCATAAAAAATGAGAAGTTAGAGGCGAGAAAAATTATTGTTAACATATGTCAAAGTACAGAATTTAATATTTGTATAATTATTTTAAATTTATATTTAATCTATGAAGAAAGTATTGTCGTCAATATTATATGCCATGATAAAATTAACTAGCTGAGATTTGTACGATTTTTCTCTAGTTGCAATTTTCTATTATTTTGCGTTAAAATATAGGTCATTCATTGGCGTGTTATAACAAATAACGCGAAAGCTATGTTTAGTTCCCTGTGAGCCACGTCGAATCGTCCCAAATAGCAGTATTTACGGCGACTCACAGTGAAACGGGACAATATTTTCGAGTTTTCAACTTCATTTCCCGCTTTCGCGAAATTTAACCATTTAACATTGTCAAAGTTCACGCACGTTCGACATTACGCCACAACCCGCGCCATAAATTCTCACTTGAATAAGGGGGCCTGCATCCATTGAACTCATCCAGCGAGACAGCAATTTATTAAAGACAAAACTGGACGAACATGGCTTGAAAATAACCAGCTCGAATCAAATTCGCGCAGAATTCCTGCTTCGTTTCTGTCAAAATGCCAAAACTTTATTTATATATTAATCGTGCCAATAAATCCTGATTTTAAAACAATCCTAAAATAAAACTTCAATTACACAGGATTTCTTTGACTAGACTTAATTAAAATAATTTCAACGTGATTCATTACACTTTTATCAACAAATATTTTTACTCTAGAAATAAACAATTTTTTTGTTTCGGACGATGTTCTTGTTAAAAAATTATTCAAATCATTTTCACAATTTTATTTTTAAAATTTAATTACTTAATTTACCTGATAGCATTCTAATAAAATAAGGTTTCGCTTATTTACTAAAACGAATTATTTCTTTTACAATTATCGATCACGAAAGTTTAAAAAACAGTAAAAATCAATTGGAAATTATTTCGATGAAATATATCATGGAGAAAATCAGAAGAAATTTAATTTCACGTTCAGAGACCAAATCTTTCACGCGACATCGATTTTCTACGTCGCCGGCAATGAGCCTCGTAAAAAGACAATGGATTATTTATCGGAGCATCTAATTTCGCGCACGGTAATGGAACGAAATGCCGGCAAAACGTTCGACTGGAATCTGAGTAAGGAACTCACCAGTGCATTCGAGTTTAATCATCGCGGGCGGAAAATTTCTGAGGTATGAAATTCCGGTTGTTAACGCCGCTTGAAATCCATCCCGACGATGTACAAAGCTCTATTTTATAATCGTTATAACTTCGCCAAGTTATTCCAGTGTTCCACGGCAGAATTCCGTGTTCACGTTGTCTCGGATCGATCGCGCAAAAGGGCACAGATTAATTCCACACCTGCGGAACCGTTTTAACAGGTTAGAACACTTTCTCGTGTTCGAAACTTACAGCTGAACGAACGTGATTCTTTTGGTTCACAATGGCTATCAGGAAAATATAATAATAATCAACATAGTGTGAATTTGTTTTAAATATTGTACATTTATATTTTTGTGAAAATGATAAAAATGGCAGTCATTTTTATTTGACTTATCGAATTTTTAGAAATAATTTCTGCTTTTTGTTTGCATCTTTTAAGATTATTGGAAATTTTAGGAAAGTTCGTTATCTTAATTGTTCAAATTAATTTTACAATTATTACATGGTTGAACATTTATGTAAGTACTCAGTTTTATTTTCAATATTATAAAAATTGTAAATTAATGTTTCTATTTAGTGAAACTAGTTTTTGTGATACAATTAGAATGGAATTATTGTGAACCTTTGTTATTACTCACGTTTTCTTGTATTTTATTAATGAGAATTTGCAAAAAAGGTGAATCTATGAAACAAGAAAAATTGCAATATTAATTTTTTGAGTGTCAAACGATTTTTTAATCTTTTTTTTCATAAAGAATAAAAGAATTTTTCCTAGTTAAATAACTTGCCAACCAATTAGCAAATTGAATAATATCAAAACACATTTAAAGTTTACATTTTAACGACAGTTCGTCAATTACTTAAAATCACAACGTAAAATCCTCACTTTGCAAGACGCGAAATATCGATTAAAAACAGAAAGAAACGAAGCAAAAGCATCGCAACTAAGTAATTACGAACAATTTATCGGCAGTACTATCAATTAACCTCCCGACAAGTTTTAATTGTCATCCGTCATCGGAGGCAGCCCGTCGACAGATTTTCCGGATATTAATCGCGCAAATGAACGAACAACCGTGCGATGATTTTCGCGACTGATTTCCAGCACGAACGAGCCTACGATTCGGCAGCCGGCGTGGAAACGCCCGTTAATCGGACCGATCGTTTGATAAAATACCGGACAAAATAGAACACAGCAATCAAAATCGTCTGCATCGGTGCTTGATTTTCGATTAAAGCCCGCGCGCGACCGAATAAAAGCGTCGCTTTTAACTTTGTTAAGTCCCAAGGTGATTCATTTTACGACTTGCCACGGTGAACCCGAGCCCCGATTTAATTCGCGAGTCGCGGGGGGGAAAAACACGGCGAAATTTCGCGCGCATTGTTAGCAGTTATCCCTTCATCAAGGCTGTTTTCACTTCCGTTTACCAGCCGTCGGTCTCAAATTTCGAATTAAACGTTTCAATACCATGGATTCCGGAGTGTCTGTCCACGGGATCCTCTAATATTCAATAAACATCTCCGGAGCATTCGTTCGCAATTACACCAACATTCTCTACTTTTCCATCAGCTATGGCATCCGCGCGAAGACACGTAATTAGATCTCAAAAAATTCGCTAATTAGATCGCGGATAATTGCATACGAAATAAGGCAATACTCATATTTGTGTTGCGTATTAAATTGACATTTCAAGAATGCAGATCGTGCGAGGCGAACAGAGAAAATTAAACAATTTCATGGAATCAATGAATATATGAATCTATATTTACAATCTGGGAACGAATCAATTTTTACCGCGACGGACATATGAATATTGAACGGAATTGTTGTTGAAAATATTGTTTTTAGCAATCAAGACGGCCAATCAATTTAATTTGATTAGAAGGTACGTCGTAACCATAATTTTGCTAGCAAATTGACGCGAGTGGAGCGAATTGCACTGTTGACGTCCATTAAAAATTTAATTGCATCGGAGACAGCTAATTATGCGTTTAATTGCATTCTCGACGGATCTTAATTTATTCAGGGATACTGCTACGTATGTGTATGTTTTTTTAAAATTATGATTATGCTAATTGTAAAAAAATGAGAATCAGTTAAAAACTATTTACTACAGAATCTCTCAGCAATACTGAAAAAACTGATCGAATGGTATAAAATGGATGATAAATAAAGATAAATAATGGTATAATGGATGATATAGAAACAATTAAAAAAATTGTTCTCTACTATACAAAATTCTTACCTGAAGAGGTAAGAATTATTTTATGTTCTATGCGCCATGAAATGCGATAAAAATATGCAATAATTTGTCATTTAAGAATTAAAAAAGAAAAAATGCCAACGAAATAAAAATTCCCGGTTTTATATTTAGTTTCGCTATAATTATAATTAAGAATATATTGTTTTTCACGAACTAACAATGAGACCACTGACCGGTCTACGAGGGTTGTAAGGCCTCGATTCTACAAAGACAACGTTAGTCGCGATGCCCTATGACCACTTAAGGTAGTAGAGCTGGTTGAGGTGAAGAATGTGACACACTTTTAAACATGAAATAAACAATATATTCTAACAAAAACAAGTCACTTTGATACACTGGTTTACTGATTATGTTTCGGTGTTATGTCGTGAGATGAACTGACGTTATGTAAGCGATGATCAAAATACTGAAGAGTGTTGGAAAATGTAATTGCGAAAAATGTAATGCCTGAGATTGCAAGTTTTCTGTCCCTTTTATGCCTTTTCGGAATGAACGATCAGACGCGGATTGGCTACAGGTGAGATGGAGAGGGAAGTCAGAGGGCCCGGGCCTCGCGGTGACGTAGTACCGGGAAAACCCAAGTCAGTGACGTAGCACCAGACGAAGCCCGAGCGAGTGGCCGGCGCGGCCCATCTGGCGACCCTACCATAAACTGGAAAACTAATTGGAAGAAATCGCTTTATGATCGGCTATATTAATAAAGCGATTTAGCGCAAATGAGATTTCTTAATGTAATTACGCGATATAAAAAGGACACTAAAGTAATAACCGTATGAATTGACAAAACCCGAATTTGAAAAGAAATAAAGTAATGACTGCAAGGCAAAGTTCCGTTGTAGGACGGAACATATATTTTACTGTTAGAAAAATATTTCTTGCGGTAAAAATACAAGTTATATCCTTGACATAACCCTGAATAGGTTAAAAATGTTTAATATCTGAAAACACCGGTGAATCAATGCAAAATGTTCTACGTAATCCGTGCGAACTTTTATCACGACACTCGGAATTAAGGAGTTAACCGGCGATGTCATTTCTCTCGGAACAACAGAGAAGAAAACTCGGCGGGGAGCTAAAAGCACATTTAGAAGGATTTAAGGGTGTAACTGGAACGTTTCAGCGGCTCGGTTTAATCCGGTAACGTTGTACCGTGTCTTAGAAGCTGGAGCCGTGTCAGGTATACGCCGTAGTTTTAAGCTCGTATCGATTGTCTTCAATTTTCGATTTCCTCGTTTTTCTGGCTGCATTTTTGTAAATACTCGGGGAAACAAGAGCAAAATAAGAGCACCACGCGGAGAGTTCGCAGTCGAACAACCTCGCCATTGGCTACACCGAGCCTCTCGAATGTCGAATGTGCAAGAATTTCCTAATCTCGAACGAGTTGGGACGCTTTCACCGGAAAATGTTATCGCAGAGAAATTCTCTTTGAGAGGAATTTATTGAAACTACAAAGTTACATTTGTGTCGAAGTTCACGGTTCTCTTTGATCAATTTTATGGAAAACAAAAGGAGAAAGAAGTCGATTGCGCCGAATAAAATATTTCTCGCAGTAAAAATAAGGTAAAAGTACTGTTCGTTTTTGTTAATATGCAGGTATATTTATTTTATGTTCTATGCGCCATGGAACGCGATAAAAATGTGCAATGTTTTGTTATTTAAGAATTTAGAATAAAAAAATGGTAACAGAATAGAAATTCTCGGTTTTATGTTTAGTTTTCTTATAACTAAAATTATGAATACATTTTATTGTTAGAAAAATATTTCTTCCATTTCTACTATTAATACACGCGTACTTAAAAGGCCGTAATAAAATATCTGAAGCATTAAACATTAAAAAGTTCGAAATTAAGAGATCGCTTTACATTAAAATTTCTACTTTTATTTTATAAAATAAGTTTAATAAAAATAAGTGGCACAGAAGCATTAAAAATTGACTAAATATTCTCTCTGTTCTAAAGAAAAAAATCTCAGCAAATTAAAAATATAATTATTACATTCAAGCAATCGAAATCCCGGAAATCATAATTCGCGAATTCTCACGAACGGATAATATTGCCAGGCGAAATGGATTTTTGATACTTCGCCGAAGAAATAGCAAGTAATAATGAGCAAAGTTTCGGAACGAACCGGGACGGTTCTAATCTGTGTAAGGAAACTTCAGGTAAATTATTATATCGCGATGAAGGGGAAGTTCGACCGGAACTCGCAATAAGCAATTCATATTTCGACTCGAACAATTCAGCGAATTAATAATTCATGTCGTAGCCCCAAGGATTAACGGGTGGATGCAACGGAGCCGGAACGTCGCGTCTTACGCGAGTCCTCGAAAGTTTCGCAATCCCCGGTTCATAATTCGACATTAAAACAGACGTAACGCGCGGACAACGAAGATCTGTTTCGGATTTTTATCCGGTGCCGCGTTAAGGCGCGCGGGCTGATGAAATATTAATCGAGTTTCGACCAGAAACGGCCGCCTATCCTCTGTTTCCTCCCCCTTCGTTCAATGAACAGTAATATCTTCTAATTAAGTGGCCAACTTCCGACACGGAACCTGCATTCCAGATAACGTTACGACGTCCAGAATAGTCGCCGAAGTTCCTTCGCATTTTTATTCAGCGCCGGGGCATTCGGCCGGAGCTCGTTGCCGAAGTTTATGCTGTCGTAACATGCTGAATGAGCGAAACTTCTTAGCGTCGAACTTTTCCATTTCCCTTTCTACGCTTCGTTATCGGCTCGCCTATGCGTCTTCGATAAACTCTTTCCGCGGCGTAAATGCCTCTGATTAGCGGACAGCTGAGATCATCGATCAGTTGTTCTTGTTGCAACGTGATATACTTAACCTTTAATCGTGCTTAGAAATTTTTATACCTCGTGGAAAATTATGATTGAAGTGTATTATTTTTCTATTACTTGGAAGAACATAATAATATCATATAAAATAAATTGACGATATAAATCACGAGGCAAAGTATTTAAACTAATAGAATGTTGTATCATCCTTTTGTCATCTATTAATTTTTATCACCCTAATATTTAAAAAAATAATCTTGTTATTAAACAAGATTAGCAGCTCCGAAAAGTTTTTGGTTATTTTCTCAATTTTTAAAAAATCGTCGACATTGAATTTCTCGTAAATTCATAGAATATAATATTGTGACAATAAAAAATGACTCATTTTAAAGTTTGAAGATTCTACCATCACAAGACACTGTTCATTTCTCTCTATGTTCTTTTTTTTTAAATTTACCAGATCGAAAGTCTAAGACATTTCCCCTCAAAAGTATTATCAATTAAAACATCTCCAAAATCATTGACAAAATTTATTTAATAATTTCAGAAAAATTTGATTAAAACGCTAAAGTACATTTATCGAGCAGAAATATTTGCTTTTTATAAATACATATATTTGCAAAAAGAAAACACGAAACTCTCTCTTTACCATTATATCCGGAAACGCGATATTGGATTTTTCAAACGAATATATTGAGCACTGAACGAAAGGCTGGTAAGACAATGGTAGATACGAGATAGAAGACCGAACTTGTTCCATGAAACAACCCATGTTACGGTACCAGAAACTCCTGCAACAAAATCGTGCAAAACAGAATAAAACCGTGGAAACGAATGCGGACATTTGGAATTCGCGGGGAACACATTATTCTACGTTCGTTTCGCGCTGCATCAAAGGTAAAACTTATTTTTATTATCGGCTGTGCGCAGTTGGCGAAAGTTATATTAACAAACCGCGTGCAGCGATGGGAATAAATGAAAAAACGTAACGTTAAACCATTTCGTTTTGCGGCGCGATCCTCTTGTGGATAGCCAGAGAGTTTCGCTTAGGAGTTGCCCGTGTTCCGCCATTGCTGCGCTTCCTGCTTGCGCTTCTGATCGTATCATATTATTTCCTAACGAGCAAAAAACATCCGAAGAATATCCAATAAAATACCCGTCTCGCTGTGTCTCTCTTTGCAAAAAATTCCTCGATTTCTGAAGGGGTTGGAATTTTTGATATAGATAAATTCTATGATTTGGAGAACGTGATGTGAACGTGTGTTAGTATATAATATTGTGGTGTAAAATATAATATATATTGTGAGATTAATTATAATAAATATTGTGAGACAATATAATAAATATTGAAAGATGAAATATAATAAATACTGAGAGACAACATAATAAATATTGGGAGACAAAATAAAATAAATATTGAGGGAGGAAATATAATAAATATTATTCTACAAAATATAAGAAAACAAAGAGACTTAAAATAAATATACTCATTAAAAATAAGTTGAAGCACTCCTACATATTTTACAATATAATCAAAATATCCAATCTCATATATATTTTATACCTAACAAGAATTCATATTTTGGTATTTCATCTTTTAAAAATATTAATATTCTCCCGAATTAACTTAATTAACCCCTTTCAAAATAATAAGATCAATTCCCCCAAAGAACTAGATTATATACCACAAATAAATAACAACAAAAGAGAACAGTAGCTCTATCATTTCTTACATGACAGAGAACAACTTCTAAAATGTCACCAATGCGTCATCCTTCGCATCAAAAGTGTTAAAAGAATTTTCCAGACGTTTGTGACTACAAAAGTTACTCCTACAGAAAAATACTCCGTAGAAAGCGTCCGTTTCGTGAGCGATGACGAATAAAATTCTGTCGCCGGCGCAAAGAAGATAAATTGCATGGAATTCCACGCACAATTTACACAAGCTGCCGAGGACTTATTGTTCGCTGCAAGAGCGCGCGGATCCGTTAAACGGAACGAAGCGCGTCCATGGTATTTTATTCGAACAGATTTCGCGCGAATGGAACCGACCTGAAGCTCCCCATTCTCTTTTTTAATAGATAGACACCCTATAGGAAACATGGAACTTACAGTCGCGGATTTCTCTCGTCGTTTTTCTTCCATCGCTGCGCGGAACAATTTTTTCTGGACGCGTCGACGTGTCGCGGCTCAATCGCGCGCGTACGTTTTTCCAAAGGCGGCATTGTAACCCGCCGCGTGGACCTTTTGTGCGGCATGAAATTAAAAACAGCACTCAAACTCGACTGACGGTGTCTCGCGATTGGTTTTCCGGGCAGGACGAGCCGAATTTTTGCATCGGCGCCGCGCGTGCATTTTCGCGCGCGCGTATTTTCGTGACAATAACAGTCGAAACCTGGGCCGCGCGCACGAAGGAAACCAGCGCGCGAAATAGGTAATTTCGTTTTCGCGGCTCGCCAGTTGGTTTTCCGTTCCCGCAACTTTTTGATAGATGAGATATTTATTCTACGCGACCCTGAATGATTTATTTTCCACCGCTTCTGGGGGTATTAGCCGGGGCCAGTTAAAGGAACGCTTTCGCCAACAAATTTCTGGGTAAGCTTATTTCAAAACTGTGCGCGCCCCCTCTTCACCGGAGGGGAGAATCGTAATCGAACACCATAAATTCCGACCGTATTTGCCACCCAACGTGATTTACAGCTGACCTAAATCTAACGCCCGGGCCTCTTTAATATACATTCCCGGTTCTTTAAGCCTCGGACGAGTGCTTGCCGGCTTTTCGGATAACGTCAAATTAAAATCACATTATCTCTTAAGCAGGCTTCAGCGAGATTACTTTGTTGGAGGAGTCGGGGAAACAATGTTCCCGTGGACGAGCCGGGACGCGAAATAGTGGACCGGTGTGAATATTTATAGACTCGGAGTTGCTTTTACACTGTTAATGACATTTAAAGATAAAGTTAGCAACACGTTATATTTCTATATTTTTACATTAGAAATAATAGAATGTAGAAAAATCACAGCACTGTAGATGGCTTGCTTTGACTGGCATCTTGTATATTAAAAAGAAAATTTTAAAAAATATTATAGTTTTGTATTTTTATATTAGACAAATAGAAAATAGAAATATATATTTTGTTAAATTTTCTTTTTAGTGCATAAGGTTATATTTCTGTTTTAAAGAAATAGGAAATAAAAATATACAAACAATATAGTTTGTTAACTTCTCTATTTTAAAAATAACATATTAAATACAAATAATATATTTTATTGGAGTTTCTATATTAAAATATATATATATATATATATACAAATACAACGTTTTCTTAATAAATAGTTAATATAGAGTTTACCTCTGTGCACACCCCTGCAATTGTCTCTTTTGTACGAATTGTTTGTGAAGCTATTATTGTGCATCCCCATGGTTTCTTTGTCGAGCTCCATCAATGGAATAACCCCGAGCAAAACAATTATTTCGCATTTTACGCTCGAAATATTAATAGAAATAATTAATTTAAAAACTCGTTGTCCGACGATCAAAGCTATTCGAAAGCTGTCAGAAATATTCCAATAATCGTGTTCTAAATATTCATCCATACCACCGACCGTAGTCAAAAGAGAATTGACTGCTATTGTACTATGCATCTTTAATATTTACATTCTTAGCTCGATATCAGCTTGCACCGTTCTAATTAGCCATGCCTCAAAGACGAAACAGATAATCCAGAATATTACCTGCAAGCAATTCGTTCCGCCAAAGCGTTTCAAATTTCCTCTTAAGAAGTTGCTAATGCAATTACAAATACAAACGACTTCATAATTACGCATCAACTTCATACGTCCCTACGATAAGGTTAACAAACCTTCGAACGATTAAACTTCCATCTCGTCCGCTAATTTATTCTTCAAGAAGCAGACACGCCGCGTGCGCTATCTCGGAAGCTTCGTCGTATAAAATATTCGCGGTCGTTCATCATGTCCCCACGTCATTTAGACTAAACAAGAGGGAGCATTTTATATTTAAATTCCGCTGTCATTTTTCGCGGACGCGACGGATTATTCATGGCCGTAGATAATATTACACATTCGTACAGAGTTTCGCGGCGATCTGTCATTGTTAGTGCCCAGCACTAATATTCTTTATGATAAGGACGTACCTAGCCGGCTATTTTTGAGTTTAGGATTTTTCGCTAACGGCTGGTAGGAAATTTAGATTTGAAATAATTGTCCTGCCGAGAGAACGCATACTTTATTCTTTAACTTTAGGATTTCGCTTCTCTCGGCCTCAATAGTCAAGACGTACCATAAAAAAAGGGAAAGTTCCGAAGGGTAAGTCCCATGTTAGTTTACAACGGTGGCCAGCCGTAATCACACCTGGAGGAATTTCCCGTCTTCGTTAAAATATCGCTGTCGCCACCATCTTCCATATCCCAGCAACTTCCCAAAAGGACGCGCTGAGGCGCAAAGGAAGGCTGCCTTCTTGAAACAGACTCGCTGATTGGTTATTGCCAAAATCATGGAAAACCAATCAGCGAGTATTAGAAATGCGTGAGAGGGGTAGCAGTTTACCTCGAGAGACAACATTTTTTAGAACGTCAGAGTTGGAATAGAATTCGAGGACCTCAGACCTCCGAAGGAAAGGTGTAAATAGTACGAGGCTAAATATATAAGTTTTCTCGCCACTAAATTCTGGTCCTCCATTTAATACAGTCCATACATATAACGTCACAATTCGTCTCTATTACTGATGACGCCGTAACGCCCCAACAGACATTGTTCCTAAAGCCGATTCGTTTTGTAATCGGCTGGGTGTGTAGACCGAACAATAAATCCACGAGACTGCGAAGAGATGATCCGTGATACATAGCTGTTTATAAAGACTGCCGACGATGCCGAGCATCCTGTTTCGCGCTGCAGAAAAATATAACAACGAGATAAAAATCCCGTCCGGAGGTTGTCTTATTAAGATTCTTCGGGGATAATGTAAATTATATTACCGGCGGATTCCGGCTCGGTACGCGCGCGGCTCAACTGTATATTTAAGGGGTGCAACTTTCCTATCTTTATCCGGTAATAACGTAATTTAGCGGTCCGACGGCAATAATAATTATTCCGCGGGCAAACCGTCTCGAGAGCAGACGGTAAAACTCCAATTTTCTTCGGTGTCTGCCTCAAAACCGCCCCGAACCACCAATCACGTCTGAGAACGGGATGCTGCGGAGACATTTAGCCGATCTAGCCAGATAATATCATTATGCTTCATAAAAGCATCGCCGTTAAACTCGAGATAATGCCGCGGATTTACAAAAACGAAGCGAGTCGCTGCGAACACCGCGTTTAGCGCGATTCTCTATTTTCGGAACTACTATTAGCTCCAGACGTCTTAAACGAATAAATGTACTACTTTATAATATATTTATTTAAAAGGGAGAATTTTTATTCTTTTAAATACATCATTTTTTTTAATATTGTTGCAGCACACTTGCACAATTTTTCCTGCGTTACTCTTGAATTTTTAGCATTATTTGATATAATAAGACATTAAGACACGGATTGAAAATAATTGACTACGTTAAAAATGTTAATGTTGTTTCTTCAGTTTTATATACACTAATGTTCTTAGTTAAAATATTTTATCTATTAATATAACCTCACTTTTCAGGATATTTTTAAATATTTGCAATACCGCGCGCCATTTACCTTTCAAGCAAAACTAGAATATTCAATATACTTTAAACATTTTTATATAAAAATGACTCTGTTAATTAAACGCTTCATATTTTGATAACGATAAATATTAATAAGTAAAATTTAATCAAAGAGGGTAGTGTATAATTGAATAATGGTACAGAGATTTGTGTCAACATTTCGATTTTTATATTGTTATCAGGCCTTCTTAAATGTCTTCACAAATTTTTCTAATCCAGTAATTTTAGTTTCCTCGCACGTACAAGAAAGTATGAATTAAATTTAGAGAAATACTTTAGCTAGCAAGGACACGCACAGCGGATCGATCGTTCTTTTAATAATGACAACGAAATTGAATCGCCGCGATGCAAAGTTTTGTCTCGTTCTGTAACTTTCGAAAATCAATTACCCATTATCTTAAATTGAGTCTCCTGAAGGAGTTCGACGAAACAATTAAAAGCAATTTACTCTCTTTCTCCGCTGTTCCCTTTCCTTTCTCTTTTGTTCAATCTGAACTTTCGGACGCGGGGCTGGATTCTCGTTGTAAACCGAACGGGCCGAACCGACCGCAACGAGGAATACAAATCGTTTCGTATTATATTGTTCTCTCGAATCCATCAACTTCGATACGAAATTGTTACATGCATAAGAAGCAAATCAATTATCTAATTATAAAAAGAAAGGAAAAGAAACGTTATCGGCTCGCCTATGCGTCTTCGATAAACTCTTTCCGCGGCGTAAATGCCTCTGATTAGCGGACAGCTGAGATCATCGATCAGTTGTTCTTGTTGCAACGTGATATACTTAACCTTTAATCGTGCTTAGAAATTTTTATACCTCGTGGAAAATTATGATTGAAGTGTATTATTTTTCTATTACTTGGAATAACATAATAATATCATATAAAATAAATTGACGATATAAATCACGAGGCAAAGTATTTAAACTAATAGAATGTTGTATCATCCTTTTGTCATCTATTAATTTTTATCACCCTAATATTTAAAAAAATAATCTTGTTATTAAACAAGATTAGCAGCTCCGAAAAGTTTTTGGTTATTTTCTCAATTTTTAAAAAATCGTCGACATTGAATTTCTCGTAAATTCATAGAATATAATATTGTGACAATAAAAAATGACTCATTTTAAAGTTTGAAGATTCTACCATCACAAGACGCGGGGCTGGATTCTCGTTGTAAACCGAACGGGCCGAACCGACCGCAACGAGGAATACAAATCGTTTCGTATTATATTGTTCTCTCGAATCCATCAACTTCGATACGAAATTGTTACATGCATAAGAAGCAAATCAATTATCTAATTATAAAAAGAAAGGAAAAGAAACGAGTGAAATAAATGCAGAAATAAATGAAATATGACGAATGAATTATTTAAGAGAACAATGCTTTCGTTTCATTAATGTTTAAAAATTAAATTTACGTCATAACGAATTATAACGAATAGTATATGCGTTATTATATAGTAAATAAGTATTAAATCGTGGATCCTTGTGCAAAATAAAAGTTTTCTCTTAATCGCAACAAAGTGAAATAAATTAAAAATTGATTTGCTTGAATGAGAACTAAATGTCTCGAAACTGAAAAATAGTTATTAATTAAACAAAGGTTATTACTAACTAACGATTAATAGCACCGATTTCTGAAAGGGTTCTAAGAACGGCATAAAAAATGTGACATCGTCAACCCTGGTCCGAGTGTCGGGAATTGTTTTAATTGCATCCTAAGAGTCGAAGCATCTTCCTGTTTATGGAAACAAAGTCCGTTTTATTCCGCAGTTTTATTGTTGCCCCGCGAACCGTGCTTTTAACTGGCATTTTCGTTGAAAGCGTAAAATGTATTTTTTACGGGCTCCACGGTCGACGGCGAAGCGGGTTTTATTTGTGAAAAAAAAAAAAAATTTTATCCTCAAATCTACCGAGCGAACAATGGGCAATAAAAATTGACGATTACCTCGATTTTCACAAGTTCCGCGAGATACGTGAAAAAGGGGGAAAAGCCGGAGCCGGAATAATTTTGCTGAATATTCGAAAGCGTCGAGCAGTCCACCGATATTTATGAAATTATTCGAGTACGTTTCGATATAGCTGTCGAGCGCGGGTATATAATGACTTGGAACTGTGGATCTTAAAGCGAAACGTTCTGCATCATTTATGAGAGTTTCAACCAATCAGTTCCCTTCGTATAATAACTTTAATATGTTGCACATGATGCGAAAACTACCGTCAATTATTATTCTCACCTTTATTATTTCTTAGAGATCGTTGCTCACAAGATAATAAAAATCTTCTCCGTCAATCGCAAGTTTCAGGTTTTAATAAATTTGTTTCTCTAATTATTTTAATAAGTTGAAGATACGTTGACAATTGTCAGAAATCAACTCGTCATTTCGTACAATCTTATTTTAATTCTTAGCTCCTAATTCGCATCAAATAAATGGCATTGTGAATAATATCACATATGTGGCAATGATTTTAGATTCAAAATATGGCTTTATATTAAGTATAATAGGTTCCATATTTTATCCCGTTATTTTTGTTTTCAAAAATATATGGAATCCATAATCTGGTAGTCATGGCTCTAATTTAATCGACATTTGTCAGAGTTGAACTATTTTACTGTCACTTCATACAATAATAAGTCGACAATGCTTTTTTTGTATTAGTATCATCACTAACTAATTTTGTATTACGAGAATTTTAGATTCAATATAACGTGATGCATTGTGCGTTAAATTATTTTGAATGAACCAAGTTGTTTTATTTTCGCGAAAGTTTCTCAATTGATCGCAATTTATAATATTATAATAATAATTATTATATTATTATATATTATGTATGTATGTATGTTGGACGGTCAACAACGCCACTGCAAAGTCTCCATGCCAATAAACCGATAGCTAAGCAGTTCTGCGTGATTTCCGCGATATTTATCGGCCACTTCATCGCAACAACGGAGCAGTCGGCCATTCTTTCAGCTTTTTGACAAACTTCCCCGATTCGATCTGTTTTCGTAAACCGCTGCCAAGCTTTTCGCGACCATCGCCTGGCCGCTGTTTGCATTCTAAAGAGAAAAACAAGTAGCTCTGCTGTTTCATCGATCTCCTTAAAATCCGACTCGCCTGCAGACCACGGTCGATCTTCGCGAAATATAGGACAAAAGTGAAACTCAAAATTGCTTTGCAAACTGCATATTCTTACAGTCTGTTTTACTGTAAAATTCACTTTTTAATAGCTCCATTTTTTAACTGAAAACGACTGATAATTATTTGAGTACGAATAATAATTTTTCTCTTTATATTATTGCAACAGTGGGTGATTTATTTGGATAACAATATATATCTCCCTGTGGTAATATAAGTGTTAACCTAACAAAATACGATGGTAATATATTCACCCACTATTTATCACTTTTATTGTCAACCTTGGTGCAATTCATGGGTCTTTCACTTAACAATTTACATTTTTCTATATTTAATATAGTATTATGTAATTACTAAGGTATCAATATAAATATAATAATCTAAAGAATATAATATTTGTATCTGCTTATTATTTCAATGTACAGTATTTGTTCGAACAAATATCAAATTTCAGAGAAATGCAAGAAAATCGCTGCTGATACACGTCTCATAAATGTTAACTTAATATTGACGTCGACAGCTGAGTTATGTTACGGGATACAGAAGTTACATTTCATTTTGAAGCGAAAGGTTGAACGTCAAACGGGGGGCTGCACGTGGTGCTTCCTAGGGAGTGGTTTGCTTAAATATTTTACATACCTGTGCTTCTTTTCCTCACCAATCCACTTTCGCGCGGAACATGAATGGCATTGTATTTAGTTGAAAACGTAGCACTTGGCCGGAGCAGCTCTCGCAATTTTGTAGACAGAAGTACTCGATGCTGTTTTATTCTCACGTATCTTAGATAGACCCTCGAGTGAAACGTAAATTTTTCAGGAATTACTGCAGCTTCCGCTGCACCGTATTTCTTTAGATTTTAAATAATTTGACGTTTTTTTAACTTTTTATAATAACTTCAATAGATCTCTTTTCGTCGTTAACATTATCCTATTTCAGAAGTTCTAGTTTAAATTATAAACTAGAATAATAAACTATAACTAAAGAACTATAAACAATAATTATACATATTCCTTACACATAATTGCAAACAAAATAATAAGACAATATTTTACTAAATATGCTTTATATTGCAAACAAAGAAGTTATGCTTAAATTTTATAATGTTTAATTTTAAAGAAATACGTTTTACAACAAGCAGAAGACGCAGAAAAAATGAAAGAAATTGCAGTATTTATGGAACGAAAATAGACGAATTTTTCTTTCGACAGACTCGTATAGAAAACACATTCACTTTCACGGTATAAGGGTGCGAATACTTTTGTAAGAGACTGTATGTAAAGGGGGTAGTAAATACAGCATACATTGTATGCACGCATAGTTGGAAGTATGAATCGTATGCGGATAATAGACCATTCGGATAATGGATCAACTGAATAATGGATGTTCCCATAATAGAAATTCTGTGCATTGAAATCGATATACTGTGATTAGTACGCAGATAATTAACGGATAGAGCTGATAATTGGGAAATAATGACTCCGGTTGAGTTATTTGAAAATGAAGACGTTTAAACGAGTTCTAGAAAACTCGGATTTTCAATTGAAAAGCTGTTAAATCAAATAACAGGATTTAGAAAATTATTAAATAATATTGAATAAGATAATAGGATCTGGACAACTATTGAAGACTATTGAATAAAATCATAACATTTTGGAGATTATCAAATATTGTTAAATGAACTCATATGAGAAACTATTAATTGCTATTAAATAAAATTATATACTTTGGAAAATAATAAAGAACTATTACAGAATATTATAGAATTTTGAAAATGGTAGAAAATTATTACAGAGTAATATAAAATGTGAAAAACTAATAGGAACTATTACAGAAAATTATAGAATTTTAAAAATTATCAAAAACTGTCGAAGAAAATTATAAAGTCTAAAAAACCATAAATATATTTAAAAAAAACTATAAAATTTGAGAAACTATCATACAATACCAAATAAAATTATAGAATTTAAAAAACTATTTCAAACCATTTAATAATCCTTAAAATCACGAAAATCTACAATTAACAATGTGTAGAATACAAATTCGAGGTAGCATACTTATACAGTCAAACTTAATACTATCGATTGACCAAACTCGTAGCGCACGTTTGGCGATTACATATCTGATTACAATGGCCGGGTGTGTTGTAATTATACGGTAACTGAATCCTGTAATAAGCAGACGTTCATAACGGCAGGCGAAAATCTAGTTAAAGGGCCAAACTTCTGTTGACTTCGAACCTCGAAAGTTCAACGGAGATGAAGACTTAAGCTAGTATTACGAAGTTCGTTGCACGGCTGTCGTATCGCGTGCAACTTGTTGTCAGAGGTTATGAGAATCTAATGCGGCGAGTATGGTTGCACACTCATGAGCAATCATCATTCCATAAATATAATACACAGTTACAGCTTCTCCGCATCGTCGTAGACAACAATTTCTCGCAACTGAAAAATAACAGTCGGCTAGGAATTTACAATATTATACATTTGTTACATCATTTATCAGAAAACAATGAAATTGAACTTTTAAAAAAAGTAAGACTTATTTTCAAATTTATGGAATATAAATATAAAATAAAATATAAAAATAGCATAATGTCCTTAATTTACATATAATATTTGACTAAATTTATATTGTAATTATATATTTTTTAATGTTGAAGTGAAGTTGATTTTATAATGTGTAAAATTATGTTTCTGGAGCAAAACAAGTTTTTGCTTTCATTTTGCATGCATTTATGGAAAAAGAGAGCTAATAAAATTTAGAACAACAAGAAAATTAAATAAATTTAGGGTTGCAATTCAACGAATAACTAAAAGAATATACAGTCGTGAACATATTAAAATTGTTAACAGATTTATTAACAATTAAAATTGTTAACAGAATACAGAACTATACATTCGCTGTTTCTTTCTTGAAACTAATGCAGAAAATTCATTTATTTTATTTCTATGGTCCAGTCACCAATTGAACACGAATCCTATATTTCCCCACCGAAAAGCTGAAAGAGAGAGGCGAAGAATTTCGATACGAAAAGTCTATTTCAACTTTGCAGATTTAATGCCAGCATTCCGCAGTAACGCGATTTAATTGGGCGTGTAGAACAATGTGCAAGAATTTCTGTTGCCGGAGAGAAAAACTTGGGGCCCCCCTTTTACTTGCGAGATCTCATTCTTTCGCAGGCTCCGCCGAAATCGTAATTACACGATGGAAAAGAATGTTACGCACTCCAGTAAATTTCGCAGTACGCTTGCACTTTCTATCGTCCCTTTATATATCGATTAATAATTCGATTAATCATACGTCGATTAATAATTTCCAACTCACGGTCACCGTGTTCGATGCTTTTAATTAATTCGAATACTCGCGGCCCGGTTTGTCACGGAGACAAACGATTTGCCGAGGAGATCAGAAGTAACGCGAACTTTTTAACGTCTTTGAACGGTTAAAAGATCGAACGTAATTGAATGGCCATTTAGCCAAAGTGGTTTTTTATTTCATTCCTCGATCGCTTATTATGCAAATTTACGGGTTCCGAATGCGAAATTCAGTGGCTTTACTTTTCTCTTCGCTTAAAACCTTTTCATTAAACTCGCGTTAATGAAATATCACGCGAAACTTTTGTACACGGTTTTAATACCTTTTGCTTTCGAAAATAAATTACCTGTGCTGTAAAAAATTTGGAACTGGTTTCAACGGTGGAACAAAACGTTAGCAATAGTAATAATGCAATTAGCATTACGAAGTAATAATGCAATTAGCATTAGAAAAAAGGACGGCGATTATTTGCATATTTTGCGTCACAATGCAAGTTTCTATGTTACAAATTTCATCGTTAATATTAATAAAACTTACTATTCTCAATAATCTATTATAATTTTCAAATTTGATTTAAATTCGTAGAACACAAAAATGTTTAACAAACAAGTTTAACCTATGCCTTTTCCTCGCAATTCCAATTTAATCAAAGAAACTTTAAGAAATTAAATTTTCAGAAATTCGAAGCGTCAAACAATTTACTTCATTTTTATAAACCACAATTTTGCAAAACAAAGAATCCGGCAAACTATAGAGAAGATAAAACAAGTAAAAATTGAAAGAGTTCCAGATCTCGTAATAAGCGAAAGGAAGGCAGACCAACGAACTCGTACCGCGCAAACAAAAAAAACATTCCAGCGTTGTTAAATAATTTCATCCGTCGAGCAGCCGGACAACGTGCACTCCGTCCGACGATTCCGAATGAAGAGAGATATCCGGCAAAGGGACGACAGCTTTAATTAACAACAATAAGTCGCGTGAACAAGCGCGCATTGCTGCAAAGTCGTCCCGGTCCGCATTTATAATTGAAAAATCCACCGAGTGTTTTCAGCAACACGGTCTCCGCTCCGTTGAAACAATTCCGCGCAGTCAGATGATAGATCATAATGGAAAACAACGTCGGCGGTTACGGTGAATAATTTATGGCCAAAGCGCTAACAAACGTAACGCGTAACGTATAATCCGGGCCGGCAAGAAAACCGCGGGCAAGAAACGATAAGAACCGAGCGATGAGCTCGGCCATCTTTATATTCACCCGCCGCGCCATTGTGCGATGCGCCGGACGTTTCGAATAATTTATCGCCGCCGATAAACCATCCGTGGATTCCAGTAGTAATTTTCGTTTGTCAAATGGACACGATATACGAGCCGATCCGCGAAATACATTTCTTTTTTTTCGCTCGCGCACGAGTCGGACATCGGGGTAACCCAAAATTTAATTAATCCGTTGATTCGATGTTCGTTATTAAAAGTATCCCGGAAAACCAGGAATTCGCTATCGACAACGTGACGCTACATTTTCGTGCAGGTATCGGGGTTCGCGCGAACGGAATTTTATCGAGTCGGATTAAAATAATCCGTTTTTGATATCGAATTGTTCATTGAATTATTCCTCGGCAGTTTATCCGCGAAAGGAGCCGTGTTTTCACCGCGCCGCCCCCCCCCCCCCCCGCCGTGTCCCGCCGAATTAAATTGTTCCGCACGGACGGTTTTCAAATGGCGCGCGTGATACATCAATTTTTATTAAGATCGAATCTATTCGCTTCGAAATTGATCCGGCGGAATCCCTTAAATGGATAGCCCGGCGTCCATTAAATACGGAGTACAATTTACACGGGCGAAAGTAGAGGGGGGATCCGCTAACACAAAGCTGACGGCCCGTAAGCAGCTTTAACAAATGTATGCAAATCTAGCTGAAGGCAGTGATAGTGGTGATAATGAAATCGGTGATTAATTCGAGCAATATGCAAGGACACTGACCCTTCGACGTTCGATAATGCGACCGTCCCTAGCGCCCCGTCGACGTGTACGTCAACGGAGGGACAGAGAGACTGTCTTGCACAAAAGCATTGTTAGTTTAAGCCCTTTGATCCTGTTCAAACAGATCGCTAGCCTGATTTTATGTTGGCAAAATTTATTTGCGTTACTGTCGATAATATAGCGAGATCATCCGAGAATAAAAGGAATTCTGTTATTGTTGTCGCAGATCATTGTCTATAGACTGCCAGATTTACTAAATTTCCGATTGGGAAAATGTATAATATTAACGTTTATGAATAATTTAATGCTTGAAGATTATAATTATTCATGAAAAACAAAACCAAGGTATAATTTTAAATTGTGCTATACATTAGTTAACATAAGCGAATGATTTTAATTTGCCAAATATGTTAGTCGATTTAATAGTTGGTTTCAAATTGTCCAACAGGTTAGTTAAAATCAATAAATTATCTGAAAATATGAAACACGTTAATCAATATAATAAATGTCTCTAAATTATTAAACATCTTAATCAAAATCAAGAAATAATCTGAAACTGTAAAATAACATAACATAAAATAATTAAAATTGTGAATCACATCGATCAATATCAAACAAAAACAATTTGAAATTATGATTGGACCATTAACAACACCTATAAATCGTAATTGAGTAACAATTGAACCGATATCCTAGCAATAATAAAGTTACAATAGTGAGTAATGAAGTAACCAGTAACAAAGCTATCGATTCCTGCGGCTCCGAAAGTGGCCCGTATTTGCCGAAACAAACGATCGCAAATTGCAAAACTAATTCGGAATCTGTCCAGAAACCCAACGGGAATTTCTTGAACGCAATTCGAGTCCTTTGATCATGGTCGTGAATTCGAAAAATTCGGAAATATTTAAAGACGGGTCTACCGTGCGTAACAATGACATTTCGTGGTCAAAGAAGCCCCTGGTGGACGGAGGATAACGCCGCGATACACTCGGCGAGGGTGGCGAGATCAAAGAGAGTGCGATACGCATACCCGCGTTTCGATTCGCCCTATTGGCTGAAAACGAATGAAAAAAAAGAAGGAAAGAGAAAACGAAAAAGGAAAACCTGTCGTCGCTGAAAATGCCTCTTGGCGTGATCGATTATCGATGAGGGAATACGGCTAATTGCAATGGGACATCCCCTTTTCAGTGGAGGAAAGAATCAGTCTGTGATATACGGGGTGTATCAGAATTATTGTAAGACCGGGAAATGAGGAGTTCCTGAGGTCATTTCAAGTAACTTTTTCCTTAGCAAAAATGCAATCCGTAGCGTTGTTTATTAGTTATTAAGGAAAAATAGTGGCCAATGAGAGGCGAAAGGAGGAACTTTCAACGTACTGTAGCGAAATCGAGCCAGCAAGTGGAAGTCTGCCTTGCTCCGGGGCGTAACGGAAGGAGGGGCCTGAGCACAGTTCATCAAAAGGAGAACTTCATGAATTTTTTAAAAATATGTGACAGTGATAATTTTCACAAAAATGATATCCAACCTTATTTTAGAAGGTCTAAAGAATAATATACATATATATAATAATAATTAGTTTAACCGTGACAGTTGGTATTCATGATACTTCGTGTGTGTCATATGAAATTTTTATGCGATGTCTACAGTTAAGATTACCACTAAGTGGGATTCACCACGCCTCTGGAATA
This sequence comes from Augochlora pura, assembly GCF_028453695.1. NCBI lineage: Eukaryota > Metazoa > Arthropoda > Insecta > Hymenoptera > Halictidae > Augochlora > Augochlora pura. The sequence goes on along the minus strand of NC_135775.1, from coordinate 19,600,784 downwards.
GGCCACGCCCTTTGGTGGCAAGTTCTATCCAAATATTTAGCCCTACCCATCTGGATGAGGTCTTGCACCCTGAACAGTATGCCACATGGCTTCAGGCAAGGAAACGCACATTGGGTCGGTAAGCCCGCCCCCTGATGTTAGAACCACGCTTGATAGACGGTAAGCTCATCATTTTGGGATAGGCCCCACCTCTCTGAGGTTAGTCTACGTCTCCTGTGCGATAAAATCCACCTCCTAATGGTTAGGCCACGCCCCCGTTGCGGTAAGTTATACCCCTTGGGAGTTATACCCCACCCCTGGACCAATATTAAATATATTTAATTAATCAAGTTTAGATTAAATTGTTATGCTGTAGAGTAGTGTAAATTTTTATATTTTATTTTAACTTACAATAATTTTACTGTTTTAATCAAAATTAACAAACAATCTAAAATTGAGTCAACGATTAATGTCCATTAAGAAATATGTAAATTAAAATTATATGAAAGTAATGTTATCATTACTATACGAAAATCTAATAATATTTCATAATTTTCCGAAAATTGCGATTATGCTCCTAACGAGAGATCACTTTACAGACTTTCAGTGCAACTTTTTCTCATTTTTCTGTGACAAATTAGAGTTTCGAGAGTCATTATTAGCTTGCTCCGTACGGATTGACAGGTTGATTAATAAATCTTCGAAGTACAGGGGAATCTCGATTATCCGAACATGGAAGGATAGAACGATCGAGTATCGGAACATTGATTAATGGAAGATTCAATTATCGGAACACCGATTAGGGATTCAAATATCCGTAACAGTGTTGTCTAACCTGTGACGATGACAAATGTATTTGCACGTAATACTTGCGCTGCACTCATCCAGAAGAAATCGTGAGCCGAGATAAATCAATCCTTCTAAACTTTTAAACGAGTCATTTACTTACATTTCAATTACATTTTATCCCCTAAATAACGAAGTGTTACATTCTGTAATCTAATAATGCAGAAACAAGTAAATTTGCTGTTTTGATAACGTTTAATCAGTTTATAATTATTTTAAATAAACCTATAGAGTAATAATAATAAAGCTCTGTTATTTTGCAAGTAAGAATTGCTTTCAAAGTAATGTGTAATACTAATCACATTAAAGCAGATGAGTCAACTAAAATTTTATTTGCAATGATTATATTACAGCTTACACTGCAGCTTTTTTATTAACTGCAATTATTTATTAACATCACGATAATTACATTATGACGATATTCGATTAAGATAAAATATCAATATTTGTTTCTTGTAATGTGTTTCGAGACTTTTGATTCAGCCAATAGTTAAACTACGAAACACAGTAAATTATCAAACAATTGAAAAGCTCGATTCGGTCTAGGAAAATCCACTCCATCCGTCACCGGGCTAGAACGAGATGACAGTGTAATTATGTCCATCCCCGAAACTCTCTTCTCCTCTTTAGCCGGGTCCTAAATCATTCCTCTCGAGCCACTCAGATTGGATCTATGGACGGATTGACATGTATCCAATTCCGTCTTATTTTCCTTTCATCGACGTTGATTGAGAGCAGGACCAACGAAAGTAATTGATTTAAGAGACACCATGTGTTTCTGACAGGAATATATCCAACTGTTTGCCGATCATGTTGCATTATTTTCGAGTTCGTCTACACCACGCGATTTTCACACGGTTGAATTATTTTTTCTTGAGATATGTTGTATCATTTGAAATGTGTGCAATTATTAAATTTATTTAATAAATGCAATTATTAGATTATATTCAGATGTATAGTTATTAAATTAATTTAATGTATAGAATTATTAAATTGATTTCGTACGTATAGTTATTAAATTAATTTAATATACAGAATTATTAAATTGATTTCGTACGTGTAGTTATTCAATTAATTTAATACATATAATTAACCAATTAATTTCATACATACGATTAACCTGTTAATTTCATACACATTATTATTAAATTAATTTACCGTAGATTAATTAACATACTGTAAATTTACAAATATTTTATCAAAAATAAATAACAAATATTTTTCGTGTTACAATATTTTTCAAAAAGCAGGTCATATTATTGAAACGCTAAACCATTTTTAAAGTAATATAGAGTGCGTGGCACGAAATTTCGGAGTGATATTTTTGGACACGGTATAATATCAACGTATGCTCCATTAAATGTCCTTTTAAGTAATTATGTCCGCCGAACTGGGCCGGCGGACACACGCACCAATTAGCAAAACTTTTTCACTACGACCGTTCCGCTTTTATTGAAATACTTTCCCCGCCGCGCGGCGTCGATTAATAAATCTAATTCATTTGGAGGAATTCTCTCTCTCTCTCTCTCTCTCTCTCCGTCTCTCTCTTTTTCTTTCTCTCTCCATCTCTTCCCGCAAAGCCCTATAGGGACGATCCCCTTATTTCGTATGAAGAGATATTGTATGACCCGGCGAATACAGCGCCACCGGCTTAGCACTCCCCAGAGTTTTTACGAAGTCGTTTACATAGGAGACGGTCTCTCTCCCAGAGAAATAGTTAATAATGCAGAACATTAACAAAGTCTTGCCGTAGTATATCAGGTCAAGCACCGACCGGAGTGAAAAAATTATTCCAACGAACCACCAACAGCCGGCTCCTCGTGAACGTCTTTCATTGATCATTGGACCCCCATCGACGTTGCGCGTCTTGATACACAAGAACTTTTTAATTAAACAAGCGAAATTTATGCACGGTGTTTCTACCTGCGAAATACTGAATAATGCCGCTATCATCGATTTTTAATAAAGAACTGCATTGTGCATGCAACAAAGAATATAGGATACATTGTCTTCGTAAAATTCCCATGCGAAGTTAATGGGATTTAAAACTTCCTTTTCACACAGGATTGTTGCATACGTCAATTCATTCTTTGTGTTAGCACAGTACCTATCGTTACTGCGAAATAATAAACGATGTAACAAGAATTATTATTGGTTTTTAATGGAACACGCGATGCATTGTAAATAAAGAGCGTGAAATTCGTTGTCTTTATCAATGCTTCGCAGAGAATATAATGGGATTTAGTGAATTTCTCTTGACATAGAACTTTTATCATTTTTAATTTATAAATTTCAAAATAGAAAATATAAAAAAGAAACAAACACAAAATATAACTATTATAAAAAAAGAAACACAGGACACATCATCGCGACATTGACAAAATATGAGAACATAATTAAGAATCTCATTTGAGAGGAAAATTCCGGTCTGTTAAAGGAAGCCATAAGCGGCGAAAATAAACAGGAAATAACCACCGTTCATCCGGCTCTCAACGAAGAGCAGAGTCGGTTAATTAAAAGCGGTTTGATCCCGCGCTTAGAAATGTGCGTGGCGACCGAATCAGTTTCCGAGTGATTGAAGTTTAAGTATAATCTCGTTCGGCGATAATCGACTCGAACCGTTCGATGCGCGCAATCCAATCCGACCGTTTGCGTTGAAAATTCAATTAGCTTCTGGGACTGGCAACTGCAGGACGATCCTCGTCCCCAAATTCCTGGAAAACACCGCGACCAATCAGGAGACTCTATCACGCGAGGCTACGGAAGAGAAGAAGAAATTGTTGTCCCGGAGAGCGAGTTGCCTTACACTTTGTTATCCGTCCACCCCCCCTTAATTTCCTGTCATTGCCCTTTTTTCACGTGCTTGGACAGCCGCTCCGGTATGTCGGCGAGAGCGGCGGACACCATTGATCTTGTTAACAACGCTCAGGCGAAGGACCATCCGACTGTCCGCAAAAATTAGACTCTCCCTGTTCTGACACCCGGCATTGATCCGTTCATCCCTCTTCCGTCCGCCCCACGATCTTTTATTTCCATGGTATTCACTTATCTTGCCCCTTTGCCGACCGGCAACGACCCATTTCCCCACTCTCCTCTATTTCTCTTTCTGTCTCTCTCGCGCGCGCTCTTTCTCGCTCGCTCTCTCTTTTCCTCGTTCTCCCTATACAGCCCTCATAGTCATTCGTCTTCTTCCTTTCGTCGAGGTCTGATTGTGGTTGCGCAATTCGAATTTAGTGGCCAGGACCGACAATCGCGATCGCCGGATAAACCGTTTAAAATTGCACTCAGGCAAACGTCTCACACCCCCGCGCTGCCAATTGACACTCAGACGCAGCCAGGATTTTGGCACAGACTCGACGGATACGTCGAAGCCGACCGAAGGGCGAACGCTCGGCTGTCCAGACGACTGGATTTATGCTTCACGGATTGATTGCTGTGTCCGATTTTTGAAACAGATGAGTGAACGACGACGGTGGAGCAGATTAATCTGAACTCGAAGTAACGAGAAGCACGAAAAATATTAGGTTGGGGAGAAAGAGATCCATTAGTTTTACGTAACCTTCAAGACTTTATTTAACATGTTTACAATTCTTCGATTTAGGTCAAATATATGCACCGTTTTGTTCTATAATTTGTTGCCATTTTAAAGGTAATGCCTCTCTCGTAGAAGTCTTGGCTCCTATTAGCGAAAAACGTATGATTATTGATTTCTTTTTCCTCAACTTAATATTAATTATAATCGCTTTTGTTTATACGACATAGAAGCGTTCATTATTAGAAATGTTTAAAGCCGCTTAACCGCTTGCCATATTATTTTCTTCATAGTTACAGGAGCACTTTTCCTATTGTAATAATTTTTTAGAAGGAAAAGGAAAAATATTTATACCATTTGCCTACGTTTATTTAAATGATTAAATATCGATGACAAGAGGACAGAATTCTATCCCAGCTTAAAAGAAGGGAATAACATTTATACTTAACAAGACATTAATAGAAACCCTTATGATGAGCAGGACTCGTCAAAATACGACAAGGGGTTAAACAGCCACCGAAAGAGTTCTCGATTTACCGACCCAGCTGACGCTGAAAATCAGCAACGGCGAAAAAAGGTCCAAGCAGCCTAACTGCGGCGGTAAGGCGCTTTCATTTCCGGCCCTCTGTTCAAATGTCCGTGTCTCTTTGTCGAATGAAGTCTGAAAAATGTCCTCTGCGCAAGACGTATGAGATGCGGGAAATTTCCATCGGAATCAGCACAAATATTCTAAATTCTTCGAATCAAACAATCGGCACAAACATTGTAAATTCAAGCTGAATCAACGCTTTGCACTCGAGTGGCGCCTCTGAAGCGCCAATGAAAATTGTTCTACAATTAACAAAATAATGTTGACATTATTAAAGACCCTTCTGTTAAAAGCGTACCAGTTTTACGAGTCACAAGACTCGATCTCATATGTGCAAATTATACTAAGTACTATGTTACATCTGGTGAAAATAGCAATTTTGGATCTAAGCTTAAAATGGTTTCGAGTGCAAAGGGTTAAACACGAAAAGAAGGTGGAAGAGGCGTTCGACGTTATCGACGAGTTTTACCACGTGGACAAAGGGAACCGAGGAAATGCTTCCGAAATATTAGAAAGTACGCCGCGCCCTTTTCTCGTCGAGAGATAAGTTGCTCCCGCCGTTTTGTTTGCAGCCCGCCCCTTTTCCCCTTCCAGCCGGTCTTTTTTTTTTGTTCCCACCGTGGCAGGAGACGTACACGCTGATGCGTAATGCCCATGCATGTTCGAACTATTAATTAAATTCCGACAGGCCGTGGATCGAGGGCGAATAAAAGGTGGAATGAAGCAATATACCAGGAAGTTGCATATTTCAGGACAAATCGCCTGAGTATATCAGATATGAAGAGCAATCTTGTTCTCGTGGTCTCTCGAAGAATTCAGAAGGTCGGGCAGCCTGACTGGCGGAGGGAGTGATTCCTCCGCCACGGAGAATATCTATGGTGTCCCCCACCGCGTTCAATTCCTTTTCTGCGAATCCTCCGATACAGGAATTCCCACTTCGTAATGGATCCCACCCGTCAAGGTTGTGTTTGGAGAAATTTCTTTTCTGATGGATACGAGACGAAGAGTGACGAATAGAGTTTTATTCGACGCTAGCGAATAAGTATTAAATCTAACGAAAAATATAGGTGAAAATTTATCGGATTTATTCTTACAGATATTTTTATGGAAGATGATTGATTTGAATTAGAATGACAATATATTAAGTGTTATTTCATAAATTAAAGATTTATTTCTTCTATATTACTTGTTCGAATTACTCGAATTTTTGGAATTACTCGAATTTTTGGAATTACTCGAATTTTTGGAATTATTCGAATTTGAGTAAAGAATTATTTGAATAAAGAATCATTCGAATAAATAGATAGAATAGTTTATGACAAATAGTCTCGATAAAATATTTGTCAAAGAAAGAATTAATTCGGGCAATAATCTTAAATAAATACTTAATAATATCGCCCAAATCTGATTTAGAAATCGTTGAGTCAAATGCACCATAAAATCAACCCCAAAAATTCCTACAAAATAAAAAATAATTTAATCATTGTAACAACCATCACAATACATCAAATAATTTAGATCCGTACAGGATAACAACTTCTTCTAAAATTATTATTAAAAATATAATTATCAATCTTCCCAATAGTTGAAAACTCTATTAACAGCCTTCTGGCAAGTAACCTGTTAATTATCTCGACGCGATTTCATACTTTAACTATTCCGCGAGCGGCACTCCGACGAATTCATCAAGCAGAACCGTAATCAACATCGATCAGAAAAGTTTTCCGCGCCGTATTGACAGCGGGAATATTTTCTGAGAAGAATCGGACCGGTGAACCGGGTCTGTTCGTTCCGTCGCCGGCCCAATTTAATTACGAACGGTGCCCGAAGTGGAAACGACTGATTGTTCACGGATCAGCCCGGTAGCAGTATCGGTTGGTATTGTTTTCGTAAATTCGTGGCATAAACAGATCCCGAAATGATAATGGAAGGCCAGGACGATCGAGTTAATCAAGTAATTGGTATTTGGTAAAAGAGGCCGATCAATACCGTCGAACCAGCGGCCTGTAACAGCGGAACATCCGTATTAATAACCGGGCCACGCCGCTAAACTTTCGATCGAATGATCGACTTTTAATGAAATCGTAAATATCCGAACTGCGCGAAAATCAGAAATTATTCAGTTACGTGGTTGTACGGATCGACGCTCCCGCCGTGAAAATGCTAACCTTAATTTGCAGTTTGTTCAACCTGTTTGTGTTTCGTTAATCGAAGTTTCGTTGCGAGATTAAGGATATTGCGCATGATCTCTGTAGGTGATACGAATTATTTAGTAAGCTGGGTAAAAATCATGCGACTGGTAAATGTTCATTCTTCGTTGCTGGATCGTTGCAATTGCATACGGAAATGTTGCTGTTCATTTTGGTGGCAGAGAAATTTTTATTCATTGAGAAATGTTATCGTGGACTGTACGTGTGAATACTTTTCAAAAATTGACTATAGAGAGACGATTTTTTAAATGATAAAAGTGTCAGTTTTTTAGACAGTACATATTTTGCAAAAATTGTAATTGGATGGGATGAAGACAAAAATAAAAACAGCAAAATCTTCAGCATTTATTACTGAAATCTGAGAAATACATCATTTAAATTTTCTTTAAATGTTCCGCCTGATATCAATATTTGCAAAGTAATTTTTACATACTGTTTAATCCTTCTAGTCTAACTTTGGAAGAGTTATTTCATTTCAAAAGGTGCTTCATAAATTATACTACCAGGTATATTACTCATTTCATTTTACCACATTATATCTATTACATAAATATTCGAAGAATTCATCAGTAATTTTAAAAATACCATACCAATAAAACAGTAATACTTTACTTTGCAACAATAAATCAAAAGAAAAATGTAACCCATTTTCGTCTTCTTATTCACGGTGAATTATATTATTAAATAAATGACGCTGCAACGGAATACTAAGTTCTTCCTACGAACAAGAACAAAAGCCCTTTACACTTCGTTAATTCAGATGTACTAGCAGTTACGAGCATTCACCAGCAGAATCGCATAACTCCTGGCCCAATCCTAAGGGTTCATCTGCCCTACAGCATTCTTCACTGGTGCTTTTATATTTAATTTCACTCGGAACTATCCCTGGCAGACTCATTTCTATTATCTTTTCATGCAAATCTCCTCTCTACCAGCCGTTTCTTCCTTCCGCCGTTTCCACACCTCCAGTTTCCCATTCGGCGGTTCCATTTTCAGCTCGCAAAAAAGGCCAGATAACACGCAATTACAAGCCAACTAACACTATCAGACAAGCTGAAAGACATGGCGCATATATACAGGCTGATCCATGCAACTTGTTCATCTCCTGCAATTTCTAAAATATGCATTGGATAGCAGATTGTTTAATAGAAAAGTTTCCTGGTTTAAAGGTGCATATTGTGTAGTGCATTTATTTTTTTGTGGGCGGAAATTTATTTTTTAAAATTAAATACATTTCATTTGAAAACATAACTTAAATCTTTTGTATTAGGATATGGAAGAATATCGAAGTCTAAGTAAAAAAGTATTGACATTTATTCTAAAACTAATAGCAAACGAGTAATTTTGAAAATTTTTATCACTTCATGCAAAGAAAATGCTCAAAAAATAAAACGAATATTTAGGGCTAATAAAAGTCAATACTTTTTTACTTAAAATCTAATATTGTTCCACATTATTATACTGAAAATATAGTATTCCATTTAAGGAAAAAGAATTGACTTTCAACTCTCGGACTTCACTTATAAACAATTACGTACTATTTATGTAAAAAACTGGAAACGTAAGCGTTTTGATATTTTCCGTTTCTTTCGCGACTTTTTGGGGGTTATGTTCCCCGATCGTAAGCCATAAAAATCACCGAAAGAAATATCTACAGAAACGCCATTAAAACACCACTCGGTTTATCTCTTAAATATTTAAAAAACATAGAACATTTAACAGCGTTCATATCCGATACTTTTGCAACGGTTATGCAAACCGCGTACATTTAACAAAGAATTCCAATATCCTAGATAGTGATAACGAAGGATCCACCGTATATTGTTTCGGCGGAACGCTGAATCGTGGGAACGACTCTCATATTTTCCAAAGGAGGGTGGTGTATCGACAGCGAGAGAGCCGCAATAAAATTTCTCCACTTCGCGGCGAAACGTCTCCCAGTAGGACTAAACATCACAATAGGGTGTTATCATTGAAACCTCACTCGTGCCCGAGCGATTGGGTCCTCCTCCCTTTTCTCTTTTCGTTGCCATCGCCGCTGCAATTTTACGAGATACGTGGCTCGCATTCCGTCGCCACGGCGTTTGCCAACGAAATTTATGGCTCCTGTGCCGCGCCGGTAAATGGGAAAAGATCGACGTTAATTGGAAATTAGACGGAAACCTAGTCCGATTCCACTCGTAAACTTTGCCAGAACCTAAGTGGAAGTTACGCTCTTAACATGGGAGATCCTGTCACCGTCAACTCTTAAAAATATCCTAAAGCAATATTTATATAGTCGATGATTTAATTTGTTTGAGATATTACGAAATTATTGATCAGTTGGAATTTTATAGAAAAGATACTTGGAGATTTTTAATGATACTCTTTTTTATTGTATTATGTGTATTCCATTTTTAATTAGTTTTGATTTTAAGATTTTAATAATTAAAAAATGCATTATTTTGTCTGTATTCTCTTTAATACCTCTCGACACAATATTGATGTATTTTTATGATATAATAATGATATAATAATGATATTTTATGATATAAATATGATATAATAAATTATGCTTTCAGGGTAAATTATTAACTTAGTATCTATATTATAGTAAAACATTTACTTCGTCCTATGTTTCACTAAAAAAATGATGCGTTTCTGTGACGCCCAATTAAAAAAATGATGTCAGCCCCCTGAAACTGAGGAGCTTAAACACCTTAATTACCCGACCGTTAAACACGCTTCGTTAGTGTACTGGCTGCTATCGACACGACAGAAAGTGGAACAACTAATTTTCTATTTCAGAGAAGATTAATTAAGTTCTTTAATAACTCGGAAATCTGTCCCTGCCGCGGAATATTGCTATGTCTACCTCATTTCCTCGGCCCCATGTCGTTATTCGGCAGAAGCCGGTTTACTTACCGCTTCCAAGTTTCGCTGAATTCGTTTGTCACTCACGTTTTAATTAACGTGCATATTCGCGACCAATAAGAAGACGACGTAATTATTCAAATATTTCCTCTTCCCGTTCAAATTCTTCTTAATTGATACCGAACGAATTGAAGGCGAACCTCCTCCTCGCTTGGTACGAAAACATTTTCCTTCACAATACGGCTTTACATTCGAACCCATCGACCGTGCTAAGTGCTGCGCAAGTGGCGAACTATAGGGTCCAGTTTTGAGAAACAACAGAGGATCGATTAAAATCGATTTTGTCTCCCGAAGACGTCGCCTAAAATTCTAAAAGCCCAGAAAAAAATTATACAGTAATTACCATCGAAGTAAAATAATTCCAAAATATATTGAAATGAAATATAAAATACAGACTTATTACCGTCTATTAGATTAAACTATTAACCCTTTGCACTCGAAGCCATTTCAAGCCTAGATCTAAAATAGCTATTTTAACCAACTGCACTACCATTTTATAAAACTTAGTACAATTTATGAATATGAAATTGAGTCTAGGGAATCTTAAATCTGTTACGCTTTTAACAATCTTTTTTAAATCGAAGGGTCTTTAATAAAGCTAAAATTATTTTGGAAATGATGTAACGATTTTCATTGGCGTCACTCGAGTGCTAAGTGTTAATGCAAATAAATGTAAAAATAATAGATAATAGACTTATGGTACGACAAAGAATCGACTTCATTATTCTTCACAAATAAATGGAAATAAATGCAGTGACTTCGAGAGATAAATATCTACTAAAATTGCAGTAAGCTCAGGTGGCGAATAAGAACAGAATTGAAACACGGATAAACAAGATCGACTAAAGGGACCATAAAAAATGAATATCAAAGAGAGGAACATCCTCCGGATAAAACAAATCCCGCGGCAAAAACGGATTCGATTCATTAGAAGATTAAAACATCGACTCGGGCACCTCGAGGAATCCCGGGACGGATGACTACTAAAATGAGAAACTGTCTCAGAACACGGCGGGCGCAGGTGGCAGGGAAAGATCGGCTTAATTTATTAGTCAATTAAACCATCGACGCGAGAAGCCTGCGAATAAATAGCCACCTGAAAAATTGCCTCGGCTGGCAAGTTGAAATCGGCTACATTTATTAGGAGATTTAAACGTCGATGCGAATCGATGTTGCAAAAATGATCGACGATACGGCGGACGTCGCGACGACGAGTTAACTCTTTCTTCCGGTAAACAAATTAACGGAAAGTATCGGCGAGAGTCGTTTCGGCGTTAAAGGATTCCGGGAGAAGCTCCGACGAGGGGCCGTAGAAGCAACGAAGGAACGAGGACGGCGCGGGGTAGTGGAGTGGGTGGCTGCGAGGGTGAAAAAAGGGGTAAGCGGGAGGAATAAGTGGAGGGTGGATCGCCGGGTTTCGCTTCGAGTGTTTCGCGCCACGATCAAGTACTTTATTATTGCAATGGCACCGCCAGCGAAATTGTAATTACGGTTTTAATGAGATTTCCTTAAAGGCATCGGAGACGCCTTCCACTTCCGACGTCCGCGTTGGTCACCCGCACGCGAACCGAAACGAAAAAGTATAAACAACCGGTTGAAAATAAATGGTTCTGGGAATAGATGCTTTAATAGAGAGCGGAAAACTTTCCGGGAGGAGCGTCTACCGTCGCGATATCGAGACTTCCGTGAGTAATGTCCTTTCTCGGACGCTATCTTTCTGTAAATTATTACCACTTGCCTATAAATATTAAAGCGTTCTTCGTTGTTTATCGTGCACTATCTCGCGGTTTGTTCGCAAAACTTTCGACGTTGCAACTTGAATTCGCTCGATTATAGTTTATTTATGTTATTTTAGGAAATGCGTTGAAGCAAAATTTTTCTAGGAAATATTAATAGAAATATCTATTAATGCAAATATATAATTATTAATATGATATAAAATATAGATATCTATTGATGTAAAGTAAAATTTTATAGAAGAATTGAATGAGTATATAGAATTTTATAGAATAAAATTTAATACGAAATATTAATGCATTAATATAAAATAGAATTTTATAAACGATATTAATTAAAAATCTTTTTAAAATAAATTTATTTTATTCTGTTATTATGAAACTAATTTTGAAATGCTAATATAATAACTTTAAATGACTACTATGTTACATTTCTTCCAGTATCACTAATTTATAAAATTATGTATTAACATAAACATGTATATAATTATAAGAGAAGAAACAACTAAAAATTCTTATTCTACGCTCACAAACTATTGCAGCTCTAAATCCAGCTCTAAATCCACGACAATGTAAACAATACATTATAATTACATTTATACAAATCCGCGATTCATAAAATTAATTCACCTTGCAATAATACAATGAAGTAAATTTAGTTGAAACGTTTCGGTAATACGCGACGTCATTAAAACCATTTTCATTCACTGATCTCGAGTGTGACCTTTTGAAAATTCCGCGGCACGCGCAACATCAAAGCACGTGGCAGAATGGCGCGTATCGCATAATAAAGTTATTTTAATTAATCTCAACTAGTTGTTGCGTTTCATAGAGTTTGCGCGGATTGTGCTTCGACGGTATTACAATTTGTTGTTAAAAGTCGCGATCGTCAAAGTCAATGAACGCGTGGTCCGCGAAATATCCTTGACACGGTGGACAAAACGAGTTTGCGCACGAATACTCAAAAAATCGAGATCACGTTTTTCGCGCATCCGTAAGTAAATAACACGAGCAGCATCGTGTCGTTCTATTTTTCCATTGGAAGCTGTCGTGCGGGCCAAACAACTGTCCGCGAATCTTTATTCACTCGCTGCCTCTTGAAAATATTCGGGGAACAATGAAACACAACTTTAATACACGATTTTAATATGATACAATTTTAATACACAATTTTAATACACAATTTTAATATAATACAATTTTAATACACAATTTTAATATAATACAATTTTAATACACGATTTTAATATAATACAATTTTAGTATACGATTTTAATATAATACAATTTTAATACACAATTTTAATACGAAATGTTAATAATACACAATTTTATTGTATTCCGAGTTTCCTTTTCAGTAATTCTAATAAATTGAGAAGAATATAACAAGAACCTCAAATTCTTTAAATGCCTATATAATCTGATATTTTTTTCTGGTCATTTTCAATATAAATATGTAATAAATCTACTACATTATTTTTTAAGAAAAAAAAAATGGAAATTTATTCAGTATTATACTGTCTACTTTTACTGAATACTCTTTAACCCCTTGCACTATAATAATGAACATTATTAATTCCTTCCAAAACGAAATGTAATTCTTTTGCCATCAAATTATGGAGACACAAAAGTAAATAAAGACATTACGAGAAACAAAAATTGTCCGGTCCTATTAAGATAATTATTAAAGACAAATAAGTGCTAATCGAGGCAGCGTGAAAGGAATCGTAGTGCAAGGGGTTGAGAAAATGGGGTAAATAAAAACTAATTTATTCAAATAAATGTAAATTGAAGATTTAATATATACAATCCCGGTCCAACTTTTTCACTCAAGTACCTCGCAAAAATGAATCCCTATTAACAAACGTATCGACCAACATGTTAATGAGTAGTCCGACAGCGCTTAGTGGGTAAGTAGTGTTCCATTTCAGAGGAACTAGAGCACGGCGCATCGTACGATTTTATACTTCTTTCAGCACAAAAGGTAGAAACACGGTCCGACTGCGCCAGATTCCCCCGCGAAAACGGGTTAGAAACGTAAGTGATAAATTCGTACGGTCTTACGTAGCGGTTGAAGTGCTAATCCTTTCGGCACACGTACCGTAATATTTGACTACAATCAAAATGGGATGTGGGTCGACATCCGGGAGCAAATAGGCGGGAGCATTCAAAAGCTTGTCAGCTTTATAACCCATTTGCATTTAAACCGCTTTGGGGAAGTCTAGCTAAAACGGCAAAGGATAATGATAGGCCTCGCTTCAAGTCCTTTCACGTACAGTTTTCCACGGTCCAGTTTTCGCGACCGCTGCGGTTTCCGCTCGACGTTCCCCGAATTGCCGGACATGCATTTCGTTTTCCGCGCGGCAGCGGAAAAAGATATTCAAATCCAATCGGCTTCGATATTTTTTAATATAGACCCGCGAACAAATTCTAAATTTTATCTGATAAAATTTGATTCATTGGAAAATTTAAAAAAACTCGTTTAAAAAAGTTATGTTGACCACTGTCTGAACATTATTCGATAATTATACTTTCGTTCATCTTTATTCGTAATTTTCGACATTGAAATTATCCTAATTTTACCAATCGCACTTATTTTAGAAAATTTGTCCATAATTTCAATATTAACCTTTTTATTATCTATTTTAATTATAGCTGATTTAATAATTTAATGGAATTGTTATTGTGAAGATGGATTAGTTTTTTAGATGGATTTATTAATTTTATCATTGGAGAATTAGCAAGCAATTATCAGACACAATTGCGAAGTTGCAATAAGTGATACAATTTAATTTGAATTTAATGGGAACTTTTGCTATAACAATCACTGTAACAAGCACCTCAGAGGCAACAAATTACAATAATGCATTTATCACCCTAATGAACCTTCATGGTTGATCTATCTGATAAATGGCAACGAGCTATCGCAAGTACCGACGATGTATTATTCCCAGTGACATAATTATCGTTCATCTTATTCATAAACGAAATTGATACGCTAAACCAGAAATGATCTATGATCGATCTAATAACGAGATCCCATTACCACGAAATGAAATAACAAAAAAATATCATTGCTTTGTACAAAAATTAAAAACTACTTTCCATAATTCCACATAATTCTCTGCACAAATTCATAGCTTAACAATAGCTTAGCAATAGCTTAACAATAAAGGAAGCACTCCATAGCAGTCAAAAGTTTCTCGTATCAAACAAACAAACGCGCAGACAATGCAATCCCGTTCAAAGAACACAATTCTCTGTTCAACGAATGCTCGTTCACCGACGAACACGATTCCATAAGCAGTAGAATCACGGAACTTCTAATTATGCGAGGACACGTTTTTCCAGGTCGATTCGCCGAAATTGAAATTGTAGAAAAAGGAAATAAATTGGCCTTTTATGCAGAGAAAAAGGAAGTGCAAAGTATATTTAAGAATTACATAATATAACTATACTCTGCGACTTCTTTCAGAACTGCATTGACTGGCACTTTTTGTCATTAATGTCAAGTAAATTAATAATTTACTTTAATTAATAATTTACTTGAAAAAAGAAGAGAATTTTTGTTTCTCCATTACCTTCATTTACTTTCATTCCTTTTAATGACAGCTTTTAATGACAGAAAATTCAAATTTTGTTTCGATTTACTAGAAACAATTAGCAGTCATATTTATTAGATTATACACGAATTGTTCGTCACGAGTCCGGCTCATTATTATAGTGCAAGAAGTTATCACAAACAATTGACGGTGCTGACCACGCATATGATGCTGACCTCGTGACACGATTTCGACGGTCCATTGCTGACCTGAGTCGTTGCATTCGAACAGAAATTAAACAGTAATTTATTTCCGCCACTTGGAATTTCATCAACTCGAAAAATCGGACGAGTGCCCGACGAGAGACTTCGCGCGGAACTTTTCGACTCGTCGTGTTTCACGCCTGCGAGAGTACAGTAATTATTGCGAGCTCGGGACAGTTGTGCATCGCGAAGTTGGCGAAATAAAAATAGCGATGGCGCAGGAGATAAGAGACTGGAAGGAGGAGGGTTTCGAGTGCAAACGACTGATACCATGGTCGCCGGGTACGTCCTTCCGAGGACCTGAAATTTAAATAAATTTCCTGTTAAATGGCCAGACAATTTTCCGAGCACTTACGTCCCCCCTCTTTTTCACTATAATTAGTCGCAACATGAGAAACAGCCCTCTTTGTTAATAAAATATGAAGAATAATTTTTTTTAAATATTGTTGCTTCTATTATGACTGCGAAATATTTTAATTAATTACTTCTTGATTAGAATGGAACAAGAATTACATCTTGCGTAGAAATAAAATATTCGGAATAATTTTGAGCGTATTATTTGATCGTCTCTTCTATTATGACTGCATACAATTGCATTTTGGGAACTGCAACTCCAGTTCTTCGGCGCTTCTTAGGAACTTCTCAGCAAACTACCGTGAGAATTGTGAAGAATGATGTCGAAGCACGAAGAGAACATTCCGAATAATTTTAGTGCGTATTAGTTCAACAATTTCTGTGTTATGATTGAGGACGATTGCATTTTACGAAACTGCAGCCGGTGCGAGCGTTTATTAAAATTTCTTGGCAACCGGCAACAGACTTTTGATAAATGGTGCGAAATTGCGGGAACAATCTCCCGTGAACAATTTTTGTGCAAAACAATATCGGAATGTTTCTTGTATACTATGATTGAAAAATGATTGTATTTTAGGTGCGAAGCTGCAGCTGCAGTGGATTGAAACTTCCGGGTGTCGGTGGAGCGTTCGAAATTGCATTGGGAATTTTGCGGTGTTAAAAAGGTGTTCGATTCGCACGTAAGTGTCGTAAAAGTAATATGTAAATGTTAAGATAATATTGAAATCGATTTGGAAAAATAATGCTCGACTGGTTCTTTCATTATGAAAGCTGAATTATTGCGCTTTTGTGTGCAGCGAACCTGTCGTCGCGTTATATTCGCAGCACGATTATCGCCGAATTATCGGGAACAGTTGGTATTGATTTCATAGTTCATTTTGGATTTCGAACATTATAGCGCTATTCCCAGTCGAACGATAACTATTCTACATAACTTGTTGATCGCGTTCGACGCTTGGCGCGGTTAATACCACTGAACGGGTATTCGAACATCTCGAATGTTTCTCGCAAATGGACGCATTGTAACAGCTCATTAATATTAAATTGATACTGTTACGTTGATACCTATGGACCATAGAGTTAATCGTTAATGAAT